>NC_079226.1:16079173-16161673 GCF_029633865.1 Lampris incognitus
ATATGAAATGGTTCTTTTCAGTCAGCGCAGGTGTACAGCGTGAAGGGGGGGAAGCTCGAGGAGTCTCGCGCCTAGGTGTGAGCAGATTATTCAAATGGGCCAGAGCGCAGTAGAAGTGGGGATTGGAGGCTTGCCTCGCGCGCACAGGCTATATCACCGCGCTAGCAGACAGCGCCGCGCGTCATTTCCACTCCGCTCGCCGACAGACGCATTTCTGCGCCCGCGGGCACGGCTGGCTCTGCGCACACACACACATACACACGCACATACACACACACACACACACAGACACACAACCAGACACACACACACATGCGCCAGTCCTTGACTAAGGGCACACGCTAACCACCCAAATAGTGCACCCCGCGGTCCCCAATCCCTTTCTATTAGAGACGATACGGGGTTGTTTTTCTTCTTCTTCTTCTACTTCGTCTTCTTCTTCTTCTTCTTCTGCGAGGAGACGATTTGCAAACTATATCGGCGCTTCCATGATGCTCGGAGCAGTTAAGATGGAAGGACACGAGCACACCGACTGGAGCACCTACTACGGAGAGCCCGAGGTGGGTACCTTAAATATATATATATATATATATATATATATATATATATATATATGTATGTATTTTTTTTCTTTCCCGCCTAAAGCCGATCCCATTTTATACAACTCAATATTAGCCCTGAGATAATATTAACTTTGTGATCAAATATTGACTCGAGGCGCCTCCAAATCCTCCCCCATCTCCGCGCATGCAGCGCACTATCCTAACAAAGTTGCCCGACTACGTTACAGGCACGGAGGAGAGGGGGGCCAAACTTTAAACCGGAATTATCATTTGATAACTCCAAACGTGTCTTTGCAAAATTGTTTTTTGTTTTTTGGGGTTTTTTTTGGGGGGGGGGTCACGTTTTCCATTAAGCAAACATTTGATCTCGGCGATTGTTGGTATAGATAGGCTCAAATATTTGTGTTGAAAAAAGGTATTTTTTCTCTCTCGTATGTATGAACACACAGAGCTCGACTATGTTCCCACACAACATTCTCATCGATTCTTATTGATTTTGTATATCTTGGCCGATAAATCGTTCGCAACCTGACACGAGCCCATCACGATTCTGTGCATTATTATTATTATTATTATTATTTTGTAAACTATATCAGCAGGTGTAATGGCCAACGAACCCTTTAGTCTTGCAGCCTTTGCACACGTATAAGACCCAGGTTTGAGAGCTTCGCTGCTACTTAGGCTGTATACAACGTAACCGCAGCGGGTAATCTAATCACTTGTTGATCGATAGCTTTGCAACTTGGTGCTTTATCCCAGATGCAGCTGACAGTCGCTTTCTTATCTCATTTGCAGTGTTACACCTCGGTGGGCAACATGAACACGGGCCTGGGGATGAACTCTATGAACACTTACATGAGCATGTCCGGCATGAGCACCGCCAGCAACATGACGGCCAACTCCATGAACATGTCCTACGTCAACACGGGCATGAGCCCCTCCATGACGGGCATGTCACCGGGCACCGGGGCCATGAACGGCATGGGCGCGGGCATGACGGCCATGAGCGCGGCCCTGAGCCCCAGCATGAGCCCTATGACGGCGCAGCCGGCGTCCATGAACGCCCTCACGTCGTACACCAACATGAACGCCATGAGCCCCATGTACGGACAGTCGAACATCAACAGGTCGAGAGACCCCAAGACCTACCGGCGGAGCTACACGCACGCGAAACCCCCTTACTCCTACATCTCCCTCATCACCATGGCCATCCAGCAGTCCCCCAGCAAGATGCTGACGCTCGCCGAGATCTACCAGTGGATAATGGACCTCTTCCCTTTTTACCGGCAAAACCAGCAGCGCTGGCAGAACTCCATCCGCCACTCTCTGTCCTTCAATGACTGTTTCCTCAAAGTGCCCAGATCGCCGGATAAGCCCGGCAAAGGCTCCTTTTGGACTCTCCACCCGGACTCGGGGAACATGTTCGAGAACGGATGCTACCTGAGGAGGCAGAAGCGCTTCAAGTGCGAGAAGAAGATGACCAAGGAGTCCGGACGCAAGACCTCGGAAGGCGGGTCCAACAGCAGCTCGGAGAGCTGCAACGGCAACGAGTCGCCGCACTCCAACTCGTCGTCCAACGACCACAAAAGGTCCCTGTCGGACATGAAGGCGGCGCCGGCTCTGAGCCCGGAGCACGCCGCCTCGCCGGTGTCGCAGGCGCAGCATCTCCTGCAGCATCACTCCGTGCTGCAGGCCCACGACGCGCACCTCAAGCCCGAGCACCACTACTCCTTCAACCACCCGTTCTCCATCAACAACCTCATGTCCTCGGAGCAGCAGCACCACCACAAAATGGACCTAAAGACTTACGAGCAAGTGATGCATTACTCCGGCTACGGCTCCCCCATGGCCGGAGCGCTCTCCATGGGCGCCATGGCGGGGAAGGCGACTTTGGATACTACCGCGTCCATACCTGACACAGCTTATTACCAGGGCGTCTATTCCAGGCCCATCATGAACTCGTCATGAATCGCGTCTAAAATGGACTCCCCCCCTCCCCCCCACCGCCCCGCAACACTTTGTATATTTGTACAAAAATTATAGTTTGTGTATAATATGTATTTCAGATATTTTTTGACGTTCCCCCCCCCCCACTGATTTAGCTGTCGAGTTTGTTAGTATAGCCTAATTATTTCGAGAGAGGACGTTATATCTCATGACGTGACAACATCTGTTCAGCAGTCGGCTGTAGGAACGGACCCAAAAGACAGTAAGTTGCTGTAAAATAGCCTCCGCCCGCGTAACTGGACTGGTGAAGAATTCAAACGCCCCCCGCAGGAGTTCTCCCATCGTTTGTGTAATTCCTATTTATGGCTTGTATATGTGTATTCTTGTAGTGACAAGAACAGAATCTATATTAAAGTGTTATTGGTTTTGTTTTCCGAATATTCTGCTTGTGATTTTAAAAAAACTCCACTTTATTATTATTATTATCATTATTATTATTATTAATGTCTGTGAGTGTTCTCATTCATCCAGGTCATAGTTATCCAAAGGAACTGAATCAAGTGCAGCTGGACTTGGTTATATATCCCTAATATATAACCAAGTCCAGTTGCATTTGATTCAATTCCTTTGGCTATTATTATAATTATAATGATTATTATTATTATTAATATTATTATAGGGAAAACTTCTCGTTTGGAGCAGGCAGTAATATACTCCGTTAAGAATGGGTGAGATAAAACAAACGGATGAGAGAAATACAAATTCCGGTCTGAATTAAATTGTGACACCAATCTGAAATTTGAAACCCACCAATTACTGGACTTCAGGGAAACCACAGGGGTCTTTAATTTGTCCACATATGGTCTCCGTTGTCTATATACTCCACACAATATGCTATGTAGTGTGATTATTTTTTCATAAAGATCCACTACCTTCCCCTCTATCACATTATGACATGTCATTTTCACCATGTATATATATATATTTATGCATATATATATATATATATTTGTATATATATATTTGTATATATTTGTATGTATTTAAGTTCGACATGGCAGGGAATAACGGCCTTTAGCCCCGCCGTGCACCGTGTTGTGACTTTCCTCCATTTGTGCGAAGCATGTCAGAAACAAGATGTCCGGAATTAACAGGCTTCCAGAAACAGATGACGTGTTACATACAGAGCATCACACCACTAAACGCGCGCGCGCACGCGCGCACACACCTCCATGCATGTGGGCCTATATACAACCACACACACACACACGGCCTGCACATATATGTAAATATATATGTATTTAAATTGATTGATTTATGCGTACAGTATATTGTATAGATGGATCCAAATAGCAGAGATGGAGAGAGCGCTTCATCGGAATCTTTGGGATTTTGTTTTTATAAAGTTCAACTGTGAAAATACCATGAAATAACGCTGATGACCACATCTGAAATGAGGTTGAACGAGGTGGGCAACAAACATCCCCTCCTCGCTGCCTGCCCGTGGAAACATCTGTGAGAACAGCTTCCGGAGACTCTGCACAGTAAGCTGCGCTGCAGGCAGCGCCCTCTCACACGCACTGATGCCGAATCTGCTGACGCCCGCCTAATGGCGCCGTAATCAACCGGCGGTGAAAATAAATAAATAAATAAATAAATAAACAGTAGTGCGCGCAGGCCCGTGCAGAGTAAGCAGATTCGGCTTTATAATCGCAGGTCGGGCGCTCGGACGATTAAACACACAACATCCCGTCGTTCAGAACCAGTGGCGGCGTTGCCACGCAGCCACTTGAGGAGGATGTCAGACGTGTCAGCGTGCCCACCTGTCTCCTTATCCACATGTGCAGCGGTTCGCCAGTCTGCGGCTGAGACTGGCTCTGTCTCACCCCCCCCCTCTCTCTGTCTCTGTCTGTCTGTCTGTCTCTCTCTCTCCCTGTCTGTCTGTCTGTCTGTCTGTCTGTCTGTCTGTCTGTCTGTCTGTCTGTCTGTCTGTCTGTCTCTCTCTGTCTCTCTGTCTCTGTCTCTGTCTCTCTCTCTCTCCCTGTCTGTCTGTCTGTCTGTCTGTCTGTCTGTCTGTCTGTCTGTCTGTCTCTGTTTCTGTCTCTCTCTCTCTCTCCCTGTCTGTCTGTCTGTCTGTCTGTCTGTCTGTCTGTCTGTCTCTGTTTCTGTCTCTCTCTCTCTCTCTCTCTCTCTCTCTCTCTCTCTCTCTCTCTCTCTCTCTCTCTCTCTCTCTCTCTCTCTCTCTCTCTCTCTCTCTCTCTCTCTCTCTCTCTCTCTCCCTGTCTGTCTGTCTGTCTGTCTGTCTGTCTGTCTCACACACACACACACACACACACACACACACACACACACACACACACACACACACACACACACACACACACACACACACACACACACACACCGCAAAGATTAGATCGCTGAATAAGATTAAGTGCCACTGTCACATTAAAAAGTCTCCCGTGGCGCCGGAGAAAAGTTAAGAGAGAGGGGGGGGAGGGGGGGTGCTGATTTGGGAACAGGGTTGACTTGAATGTGATGCCCTAACTTCTTTCTTCACAATCTGGGTTGGGGGGGAGGGGGGGTCATTGTCTTCTCCTCGCGTTTAAAGTAGTTGGAATCTCCCCTCTTGTTGAGCCTTGTTCCTCGTTAGATAAGATAGACGTCGTCGAAATGAATCAAAATCACCACATTCCCCTCACAGCTGGATGTGTGCCCCTCTCCACCCCCCCCACCCCATCCTTCCCTCAGCTGCTCTCAAATCCAAGGACAGACAGAGAGACAGAGAGAGAGGGGGAGAGAGAGGGGGAGAGAGAGAGCTGCGTCTCTTGCAGCCCCCCCCATATCAAATGACACCCGTTCGCCTCGCGAACACGTAGGCCCGTGAAGAGCGGGTTTATTCCGCATGTCCCCTCTTTACAGATCGCACTTTAAACACCCCGCGATCTGCGAATAAACAAAGCCAGTAAACAATGGAGTGGAGGCTATGCCCACTTATATAGGAAGAGTACACACGCACAACCAAATTGCAGAAGTGTAAACTTTGAATAGGGCGTCACGGCTCTGCAAATTTACACAGACATTAAATTTCCTTCTATTCATTTTTGACATATAATGCTGAGCTGATTTTTTTTTATAGCACACTGATCGATATCTCTGTAAAATAATCATTTTTTTTAACTAGCGGGGCAGTGAAATCTTTGCTTTGTGCTAAAGTCAACAGTGACAGAGTTTGAGCTCAAATAAATGCCGTGATGTCTGCAGCCCTTTGCAGAAGGCAGAAGGCGACGTTGGGCTCCTGCAGCTTTGCCAACAACAACCACGCGGTCGCTGTCTCGTGCAGGTATGGATATATGCATACATATATATCATTATGATTTGTCTTTTGAAAATGTGCTGTAGCGTTAAGCAATAAACCGTCGTCACCCGCTGCCACGTGCGTCAAGCGCATACCACGCGGGTGCAAATTGAGGAGAGCGAGGCGGTGCAGCGGGCCGTGCTGGATTTCACGTGAAAGGGTGGTGCAGAGCGGAGGTGACTCGCAGGTCGTGTGATGGAGGATGTATATACGCTCCTTATGGGTTCGCACGCGCGTCTTTGCGACGGCGCGTCGGAGAGCCGCAGCGTGCCACCGATGCACGTCGTTGACCGCTTGCGCCGGTGTGTAGCGCGAGCCACTTGGGGTGCACGCGCACGCAGGAAGACTCCGTCATTGCGAAGAGTTGCGTTTGGGGGCTAATTATTTACAGGATTGGTTATTATTTGTGGGCTGTTTGTCGTGTTGTTTTGACGGGTACAGTTTTACAATTTGAATCCGTTTGTCCGAGCAGCGCAGCTGTGTGTCACCACAGCCCGCGGGCAGCGTTCATAGTCACACGTGAGCTGTGTGGAAATATAACCCGGGGCATCATTTACTCTGTCTTTCTCCAATTAGAAAATATTTGATTGAACCCAATTTGATGAACAGCATCCTCGATGATGCCTTTAATATTAATTAAGATAAATTAGAAAATTATTTATATTATCTTCTGAAGAGGAAGCTGCCACCATCACTGTTGCTACGACGGTTACTTACAACTGCTTCTGATAATAATAACAATAATAATAGTAATAATAATATTAAGATAATAAAAATAATAATGATGATAATAATAATGAATGTTTTTACGGTGGCACTTAATGTCATCTTTTTCTCCTGCAGTGATGTCGTGGTTACAAAGAAACGTGGCAAAAGCTGTTTTTTTATTTTTTGGATAGTTATTTCACCCCAAACTAGCATGGATGGAGAGCCCTCGAAACAGCTTATTACCTGTTATTGGAACAAGTCTATACCGACGATGCTCTCCGCCGACCCCCCCCCACCCTCCCCTTGATAGAGGGGGTAACCCCAGTCAAGCCCTCTCTGGTCCGCAGTGAAATGGGAATGGCCTTTGGGGGCTTGGCTGGTTCAAAGGTAACCAACCTCAATCTGTAGCCGGGCACTAAAGTTCAACCACGACACGTCACAAGTAGGAGGCTATACATTCATTCTCCATCCCCACGCCTCCTGTCGTATCATGCTGCCGTTCCGTTCGTCATTGCTTGTGTGTGTGAGGCAGGAACGTAGTACTTCCTCCACTATAGCATAGCAAAAAAAGTTGTTGCTTTGTGTGTGTGTGTGTGTGTGTGTGTGTGTGTGTGTGTGTGTGTGTGTGTGTGTGTGTGTGTGTGTGTGTGTGTGTGTGCATGCCATTTGACAAACTTTCTCTCTCTCTCTCTCTCTCTCTCTCTCTCTCTCTCTCTCTCTCTCTCTCTCTCTCTCTCTCTCTCTCTCTCTCTCTCTCTCTCTCTCTCTCTCTCTCTCTCTCTCTCTCTCTCTCTCTCTCACACACACACACACACACACAGAACATCCAGAGCCTATCGACATATCAAGAAGAGACACCTCTCTGCAGCTCCCTGGTGCACCGTCACAGACAAAGCCATCTGTTGTTATCGTAACGGAATAAAAGAGGGTCCGGCCTGTTGATCCTGTTACTCTGCTAACCTGATTTCAGTGAATTTCTCAACAGCCAATCTATTTGCATATTTCAGGCCTTTACAAACTTGTCTTGCAAAGGCCTGAAAGTCAGGCCGCTGTTCCCTGCAGGGAAACAATGAACGCATGCATTTAGCTGTCTGGCTCTGGATAAACTGTGCATTCAGGTTCTCTAACGACTGGAGGACATCAGTAAATTCTTTATTCTCTCTTGTAGAAATTCACATGTTGCAACGGTAGCCAGCGTCGCCTGCCCTATTTCACAATAACTTTCTAAAGTAAACGAATTTTAAACCAGTTTTGTGAAGATTGCATCTGCTGTCATAGAGAGATAGCTAGATAGCTAGATAGATAGATGGATAGATAGATAGATAGATAGATAGATAGATAGATAGATAGATAGATAGATAGATAGATAGATAGATAGATAGATAGATAGATAGATAGATAGATAGATAGATAGATAGATGGATAGATAGATGGATGGATAGATAGATAGATAGATAGATAGATAGATAGATAGATAGATAGATAGATAGATAGATAGATAGATAGATAGATAGATAGATAGATAGATAGATAGATATATAGATAGATAGATAGATAGATAGATAGATAGATAGATAGATAGATAGATAGATAGATAGATAGATAGATAGATAGATAGATAGATAGATAGATAGATAGATAGATGGATAGATAGATGGATGGATAGATAGATAGATAGATAGATAGATAGATAGATAGATAGATAGATAGATAGATAGATAGATAGATAGATAGATAGATAGATAGATAGATAGATAGATAGATAGATAGATAGATAGATAGATAGATAGATAGATAGATAGATAGATAGATAGATAGATGGATGGATGGATGGATGGATGGATAGATAGATAGATAGATAGATAGATAGATAGATAGATAGATAGATAGATAGATAGATAGATAGATAGATAGATAGATAGATAGATAGATAGATGGATAGATAGATAGATGGATAGATAGATGGATAGATAGATAGATAGATAGATAGATAGATAGATAGATAGATAGATAGATAGATAGATAGATAGATAGATAGATAGATAGATAGATAGATAGATAGATAGATAGATAGATAGATAGATAGATAGATAGATAGATAGATAGATAGATAGATAGATAGATAGATAGATAGATAGATAGATAGACAGCTAGATAGATAGACGGATAGATACATAGATAGATAGATGGATAGATAGATAGATAGCTAGATAGCTAGATAGATAGATGGATAGATACATAGATAGATAGATGGATAGATAGATAGATAGCTAGATAGATAGATGGATAGATACATAGATAGATAGATGGATGAATAGATAGATAGATAGAGAGAGAGAGAGAGAGAGAGAGAGAGAGAGAGAGAGAGAGAGAGAGAGAGAGAGAGAGAGAGAGATAGAAAACTTAAATATCCCCTGGTGAGACAATTCCTTCACAATAAAAATGAAACCCATGCATATGCATACAGAGCACAGAGCTAAAGGAGAATTAAAGTGCTAGATGTGTAATAAATATCCAGCTGCAACATTTTCAATATCAACTCGTCACGGCTTGCAACAGAACTGCAAATTGCACAAACAGCTCACTTTACAATGCTCCAGCCAAGTCAGGGCTAATATTCCCACTGAGTCATTCACACATAAGCCCATGTGCTCTCTGCACAAGCCTGCAGGTCTTGGTTGATCAGTCAGCAGCCTTGCATGCTGCACGGTGGCTGGAACACCCAAGTAGAAGGTCTCCCGGGTGATAGCAGGACAAGCTATAATTCTGTATTAACCTATTGCAGGGGTGGGACCGTCCACACTAGCCCGACTTAACTCCTCTTTCACCAGAAATACTCCTAATCCCATATCTTAGCAAGGGAAACTGGCATCCCACAGTATATTAAGAAACAACAAAGTCAAAACTGCAAAGCCACCCATGGCTTTTTTTTGGTTCGTCTCTGCAGCCGCGGGCCCGTCGTGATTCCTGCACGTCGCCTCAGTTTCTCCGCTAAAACTGGAGTAATATATGAAATTTGTTAACGAAGGAAAAATAAATAAATAAGTAAACAAATAAAACATATATACATATATAATCAAGTGAGTCAAGTAAATTCTTTATGAGACAGTACAAACCTGTTTCATGCCATAAGCAATCATCAGCTGTCAATAATAACAATAATAATAATAATAAATAATTATATATATATATATATAAATAAAAAACGTTAAAATCGCACGAAGCAGGCAATTATTCTCGTGTCATGTCTACGAGGTTTTCAGTTTCATTTTCGTTGGGCCCTGAACGTAAAATACAAAATCATAACTTAGACGATTATTAGGTGGGTTTTGTACAAGCTTTGTGTTTCAGCTCTTACCAGGCGGTTATGTTGAGTTTAACAGGGCCACGTCACGTGACTGACGAGACGACTCGCGGAGGATAAAACACCAACTGAAATGAGAACTAATAAAATAAACAAAGTAAAATAAAATAGAATGATATGAAATAAAATAGAATGAAATGAAATAATAAAAGCATATCTAAAAGAAGTCCATAGAGAGCAGACTGAGGGATTTCATGGGAGATCAATAATAACGCGTGGTTGATATTCAATAAATGCAGAGCACACTCATCTCCTGCCATGATAAAAGCAATCATAAGGCTGCAGCACGTGAGAGAAAGCATGTTTCTGCATTCATCTAACACCTTTTTTTACCGTTTAAATAAAAATAGCCTGTACATATTTTCGTCAACGAACTGGTTCAGTTTTTTTTAACATAATAACCATAATTAGCAGCTGCGTGATGAATTTAGGCTACTTTCGATGCGGACGGACTCTAAACTTTGTTTTAATGTCTTCCTGCACGTTACATTGTAGATGGATCACGATGTCGTCATATGCATCAAGATACATTGTAGATGAATGGCGATGTCGTCATATGCATCAAGATACATTGTAGATGAATGGCGTCTCTTAAGGGGAGGCTCGGAGGCTTGAAGGTGCACTGACTTCTCCACTGCGTCACATTTTATTGTTTATTCACCTCTTCACATGGGTTCGTTCGGATTTGATTCTTAATAGTTTTTAAATATTTGCAAATCATTATTATTATTACTATCCTGTGACATTTCCTATTACCCTGCTCTGCAGTGCATGTTATCATTGTTATGATTATTTCACATTGTTATTAGAGAGTAACTGCAGTGTGAGGAAACAGGCCACAGGTCACGTGTGTGTGTGTGTGTGTGTGTGTGTGTGTGTGTGTGTGTGTATATATATATATATATATATATATATATATATATATATATATATATCTGCAAAAGAGACAGGAGGGCAAACTCTGCAGGGTCAGCGATAGAGACCTCTGTCCCCCCTCCGACATCCCGGAGGATCGCAATCTTCTTGATTAAGATCAGAGATTTAAGGACATGTACCGTGTTTCACACATCATCTCCTGCTCCCCTTTACTTTTTGTATTTTGTACAGAAATGTGAGCTCTCCTCTGATTTTTGATTTCTTTTTTAAACTCCTTCTCTTAGAGATAAATGCACGATACCAAACGAATCCGCCTTTACTCAATATCTATTGTAAGGAATGATTAATAATCTTATCCGGGGAAAATCTTTCATTTACCTGATCAAAATACTATAAATGTTCCTTTTCAATCTATTTCACAGATGTGGTTGATATCGTGAGAATCATGAATTATTTAAGTTGAGCAGCTAGATGTACTGGGGTCAAACTTGAGTGCTGTCAGGCTGGGAAAGAAGGGGAGGCGTGTGTGTGTGTGTGTGTGTGTGTGTGTGTGTGTGTGTGTGTGTGTGTGTGTGTGTGTGTGTGTGTGTGTGTGTGTGTGTGTGTGTGTGTTGTGTGTGTGTGTGATGGGAGGATGGACAAGGCGAGAATGCGGCCGCTGACTGTGATGTGTCTACACTCCTCTGACACGACCATGTGAAATTCCAGCCTAAAGGGTTCTTCTTGTCCTGATCTGAGCCAAGAGGGAGGGACAGAGAGAGAGAGAGCGTGAGCCAGAGAGAGAGAGAGAGAGAGAGAGAGAGAGAGAGGGGAGAGAGAAGATTTGTCAACAATGCCCATTGAGTACTGTGAGGCAGCAGCTGGTGGTACATCCAGTGACCTAAAGGCGATCCATTCAGCCTTGGACACAGTGCTGCTTAGCACCTCCGTTGCTTTTGTATGTTGGAAAGTGGATGGATGGTCAGTGTTTATTTTCGTAAAGAGATGCAACGTAGGCCCTTCGTCGTGCACAGAAAACCAGCGCTCACCTTGCAAACCAACCTCCATACCTGCCTCTAGCAATAGAAGGGAACAGGGGTAGTGGGGGGGGGGGGGTTCACATTTCTGAAGAGAGCGTTTTTCCTCTGGCGTCATCCGAGGGAGATGAAATGTAGATGGCAGCCCATGCCCTCGTTTCTCAGGAGTGCTGAACTGAGCCCAGGCAACATGCTGGAGGGGGAGACAGGGAAGCCCACCGCAAGATAAGGTATATGTGATCAGCCATGCAGAAAGATGCTATTTGGGATCAAGATTAAAGTTGCTCAGAAATACGAGGTTAGGTATTGCTTTTAGGTGTGTTTGTGTGTGTGTGTGTGTGTGTGTGTGTGTGTGTGTGTGTGTGTGTGTGTGTGTGTGTGTGTGTGTGTGTGTGTGTGTGTGTGTGTCTTTGGGGGCAAAGTTGGCGCGCACACAAATGCAATGCACATGCAGCCATAAAGTTGCACACACGTGTAGGTGCATGCACACACAAGTACGCACACGGAGACACCCCCCCCCCCCCCACAAACACCTCTCCCCGGTAATCCCATGGGCATTTCCCGGCGGGTCTCGTGCTAGTCTGTAAGATCAAACCCTGTTGGCAAAGCCGCCATATAAACGGCACGTTAGTCCGCGGTGGTGATGGGATTCCCGCTCAACTGCGATTGATCCGCCAAGGTGTCCTTTATCCCCCCCCGCCCCCCCCCCCGCCCCGAGGCTCTGTTACCCCCACGCATATCTAGAGGGCCTCTGCTCTGGAATAACACCGCACTATCTCCCGTTCTTGACCCACTTCCAGAACGGCGCATTCAGCAGCACATGTCCACGGCCTGCAAGCCAACATCCTGCAGTAACCCTCGCTTCCCTCCAGCTCCAGTTCCAGGAAGTGAAAGGCAAGAGCCCCCGCCAGCCAATCACAGCGAAGGACACCCAACTCATTAAAAGTTAATGAAACCTATAAACGCGGCGCACCAGCGATTCATTTAAACCCCAAATCCAATCTCCTCTCCCGGCGAAGGCAAACAAGCCGCGTGCCCCCCAGCGCGGTCCTCGGAATAACAAACTGCGTAATATTTTGTCCTGCATATGTTCCCCTTTGCAGACATGTGCACTGCGATAGGCTATCTTACAACGGGACTTGTCCAATTTACTTGAATGCCAGAATGGTGTTCTGCAGGTGGTGGGGGGGGGGGGGGGATTCTGTAATTTGCGTCCGAGGTGAATTTAATGCCTTTACTTCACACCGGGCGGCGTGTCGGGGACGGCGGCAACAGATACGCCATTTCAACATTCATGAGAATCACTGACATTCAAATAATGTGCTCATTTTAATACTGCATGAGTGCGAGTCAAGTCTGTGTGAAAAACCTGTGTTTGTTCTCCTTCATGGGTCCGTGAGTGTCAAAAACTATTCCTGATCCATGCAGCTAGATGTGCACAAATCTTGGGGTATGCTTTTCTACCCCCCCCTTCCCCTTCCCCTTCCCCTCTTCTCATACCAGGCCGTCTCACCCCTCTCTTCCCCGTTCCACTATCGCGGCGTTCACAATCACGTCTCCTCTTCTGAACCAGCTGCTAGACGGGGGGTGTGTGTGTGTGTTTTTTTTTTGAAGTGGGTGCTGATTTCTTAATCTCTCCGCACCTCCTCACTCTCTTCATCTCGGTCTGCCTCGCTCAGCACCCCCACCCCCACCCCACCCTCCACGTAATAGCATCACCACACTTGATTCGATAACAACCAATAAACAGCAGTAAGTGTCAGAATGGATATCTAAAGTGCTGAACAACAACCTCCCTGTCTTTAAGACCTCCAACCCCCCCCCCTGTCCCGTTTCCCTTGGGGGAGCGAAATTAAACCCCCCCCCTCATGTGTAGTGCCACTGTCGGCCTGCTAATGAATTCCCATACCCTGACTTGAATCAAATTAATCCCCAATTTAATCCCATATAAATGGCCGCGCCATTTATCACGGAGAGGCGGATGCTCAGCTGAAGGATTCAGGAAAGCTGGGTGGTGTCTTCGGGGCTGTTGAGCAGATTATGATGAGAGATGAGGCCTGTAACAACCCCCCCCCCCACCACCCGGTCTGCCGAGTAGTCCCCTGATACACACTATTTAACCCTTGCCTGCTCGACGCAGGAGGAACCGGAGCAGCGGTTGTCATTTTATATCCTTTGCGATTAAGGAGCGGCTTGAAGATTTATTGGTCATGATTAGTCACCCTCCTCTTCAAGGGTCTAGCAGGAAGACGAAGTACGATGAAAGACAGCCATCGATTGACTTGTCAGGGGTGTGTAAAAACACGTTTGATGTGGGGTTTTTTTGGCCTGTTTGGTTCCGGTTGAATTGGCTGCGACTTTGGCTTTGCAACAACATGCCTGTTCTTTTTAACCATAATATAGACAGCTGCATCTATATTGATGCAAATTTTCCCACTGGGTACCCTTCACATGCAAACCACATATTAGCCCTGTATGAACGAGAGAAAAAACAAAACAAAACCCTAAACTCATTGTGAGGATTTAAATCTGAAGACCAAGGCCTCGACTTTTGCAGGTTGTTTGCAGAAGGACTATGCTACCTATGCTAGCGTAGCATTACTTGGTATGTGGAGATACTGACGATGCTTTCACGATGCAAATACACCGGCCCACCACTCTGTCAGATGCGTTTGAATAAAGCAAAGCCTACACGGTGGCTCATATTTCACTTATTAAGGTGCGACTGTTAAGAAAGAGGAGCTGCAGTGTTTCTGGCTCTCCTTATGAACCCATCGTCTCAGGAATCAGGAACATTTACTTGTCATTTCATTTCATGTACGCATCTCCCCAAGCCCACAGCAACGCAACACAAAGACAAAAACACATATCCACACTACAAGAACATATATATACAAACTACAAAAACACATATATCCAACATATCTCAAAAAATAAATAATATTTTTTTCATTGTCCAAGAGAGTGAATGCTAGCCAGGATGACTGTCAGAACTGCCGGTCTGCATGGGCTAGCAGTTAGCTTAGCCTGCCCCGCTTCCGTGTCCTGTCAGACCGCCCTCGGTGCTTCCTCTTCGGCGCAGCTCTGGGCAGGGCCGTGGTCCTTGGGCCCACCGGATGCAGCAGACCAGGCTCCCCCAGCCGATCCAACGCCGGCTCTCCCAGCCAGACACCCTCGACACACTTCCCCGCGCTCCACACGACGACGCCAAAAACACCACAGTCAACGCCAGGCGAGGCCGCTGCCAGACCGCCCTCGGTGTTATAGATCGCCCTCGGTGTTATCTCCATCTGCCGATAAGGTCATGGGGTCATTCCCAACTTCCAAAACCCATTAACAGTACAACTGGAAACAGCCCTGTGTGGATTCTGAAACGGATCCACAGCGAAGGGTTTCACTTTCATGCACAATCAACACTTTGACATCCACCCCCATTAGCAATTCGCTGGCGTTGCTTTTTTTTATTGCATTGGAATTAAGAGGAAGTTGGATTTTGCCATTCTGTAGCACGCTGGCTGATGATGACACAGGTGGTAAACAGAGATGGCTTGTTATCATTGGCAGCATCGGCCATCGGTAATTGTCCCGCTCATATACGAGAATCCTGCAGTTCCAAACGTATAAAATACGGTGTATAGTTAGCGCGTAACTAGGGGCATGGGATGGATACGGGGATGGCAGACGGGGTCTGGAGTCACTTTGGCCGTTCGGGGCATGGTTTGGAGCCTGCCACGCCTCGTCCACCAAATGCCTGAACAGCCACGGTTTATTGGGGCATCTGTAAGCTTTACTCGTTTTACTGCCAAGCTTGGCTCGTGTACCTTCCGTCACGGAGAGGAAGAAAAACAAAACACACAAAAGTTTTCTGTTTGCCTTCATTCCACCAAATCCTCGACAGCCGCGCCATAGCCCATCACTATTCACGCCATTGTGCTGTCACAACAACTAAACGCATCATTTGTGTTGCAGAAACTCGCCCTGTATGTATCCAATACCAAATGTTTGGCGACGGCGTGCAGCGGCGGTGGGGGCTGCATAATGTGCTCGGAAACATTTTACCGAACATTTGGCGATAAAAACGCCAGTGTCGGCCCCGAGGCTTAAAGCAATTAATTCAGGATCCTGACATAAACTCTCCAATCCTTTGACAGCTTGGAGCTGAAATAAAAATGCTAGTTCTCCTGGGAACGGCAGGAGATAGCCGGCTCTTTTCTGGACTGTTTGCTCACTGGCCCGGAGAGCAATCTTCCCCAGTCAGAATGAAATGCAAGGACACAAACAATGTACCGGCGAGAGAATGGGAGATGGGGAATGAACAGTTTGGACTATTTGCTCAGCAGAAGGGCAGCCACAATGGCCGGCCCATGGCTTTCCCATGCATCAAGCCTCTTAGTCTTAGGCCTCCCTTTGTTGCCTGGTTTCTTCTTCCCCGGCCAGATAAGAGCCCAGCTGCCCTATATTTTTTGATTCCCATTGTCCGTCGTACTGTATGGTCATTTATCTGTCCACATAGCGCCTGTCTAATCTCATGTCGTCTAATCGAACGGGTCATCAACATGCAGATCTACGTTCACCTTTGCATGTGCACTCATTTATGGGTTGAATCCATCGCTCTTTACCATAAAGGCAGGGTAGTGGCTGTGGCTGGGGGGGGGATGCGGGGGGGGTCACGTCTGACCCCTCTTCTCTTCTCAGAGGAGGCAGCACAAGTCAAGCACAGAGAGTATAATGATACCCACTCACGATTTGCATACATTCACAGCGTGTAAATCCTTCATTTGGAGCGCTCCAGTTCTCCTTCAGCCAGCAAGCACGGAACAGTTGTGACCGGAGTGGCGCTCCGCTCACGGGGCACACGAAAGCGGGGTTCAAATGACGAATACAGCAAGACGTTTCGTTTCACTGCAGCATTTCCAGAGGCCAAATGCTGCTGCAGAGGGCTCTCGAGGGGGAAATGGGATGGAGACATTATACGACCTAATGACGACTTCAGTTAGGAGAGAGGGCAAACAGACCAGGCGTTGGCCATCGGCGGTGGCTCCGACAGAGCGAGGGGTCCACGTTGCACTCCCTTGTTTTGGTGTGTTAGTTTGTGTTTGCATTTACACCGAGTCGCTCTAAGGTGGGTCTGTATTAAGACTCGGTGCTTGCAACTTCGTCTGTGCAGCAGGAACTGGAAGTAGCACAGTTCCCTGTTGCAGTCTGCTGGGGGAAGGAAAACAACAATAGATTGAATTATACTTAAAGGATAGTATGTAGTGGGAGATAGCGAAGTAACCTTTTTCAAAAAAGAAAGTGAAAATAATAATAATTTAAAAAAAAGCAGGGCTGTGGGGGGTCATGCAAGGACCAATACACATAAGATGAAGGAGCACATTCATGCCATGTGAGCAGATGCTCGCATAAACACACACACGCACACACAAACACACACACACACGCACACAAACGTGCCCATCCCCCTCTGCAAAGGTTGTGGTGTCATGGACCCCCCGGGTGGTCAGAATAAGGATGCTTTCTATTACGCACGATGATGCTGTGAAGAAAATCCCTCTGCAAGAGACACAACACACACAAGCCTGATGCCAAGGCCGTGTTTCCACCGCCATATTTACCGGCGGTTGAAATTCCCAGGGCTTTCACTCCGATTCCGGTTGGAAACACTTGGTGTTAGATTTGGTTTCTGAACTGGGTTTAGAGCTAATTTAATCCTGTACGTTTCTCCAGCAGATCCGCTTAGCTTACTGGGCAAACTCTTACATAGAGCGCGAAATTCCACACAGAAAATTCCGCAATGGTTTATTCCCACCGGCTAAGCCCTTGATCTGTCCTATCACATTTCAAAGTCAAGCTGGGATTGCTTAATAACGGCGCTGAACCGGGTTCTCGGAAGGGAAATTTTTACATCGGCGAAACCTTTATATCAACACCGCTCTTTGCTAACTCCTTGGCAAGGCACAGCGAGTCCCAATCACAACAGCGGTGTGTGTTGTGAGTATTAGCTCAAGACGGCGACATCATTAAGGAACAGTAAGTGCTTGTTTTCAAATGCACCCTTGGTGCACCACCGGCATTTAGAGAGCATGTCAAACCTCAGGTATATGGGAGGATAAATAGCCGTCTTATTATGACCTGTGGGAGCCGAACTCCTTGTGGGGTGGTGCTCCAGCTTCACGCTCCACCAACGCTGAAACAAAGCTCCGTTAGAGGCATTTCAACACCGCTTAAGGTTGTCCGTGGCCGTGTAATTTATGACTCGAGAGGACTTCATTTTTAAGTTCACCGTGCCCTACAATCTCCCAACCCTTTCAAGGGTGGAGAAAGAGCCCGTGAGTCACATAGGAAACTCACAGCGCTCTTCAATTACCCCGAGCGATGTCGGTCTTGGGATAGCTGTTGTATTGTATTGTAGTCTGTGGCAGGGTTCAGCTGCCAAATGCGGATGCTTCGTGACCTTAGGCCGCAGGACGTGCGTGCTTTGTGGCGTCCTCGGTGTTTTGGTCACCTGTAGAGCAGCGGTAAAGGGTGCAGACTGCGGTCAGAGCTGCTTCATGTATGTAGGCCGTGTAGCTGTCGGTGGGTGGCCGTACATGCAGACAGACTGACAAGCCAGCTTGATGGACGGCCGCTGGTCGCCTCTTTGACAGCCAAGGGGAAAGGCAGCGTCCTACCGGAGATGAACGACACAATGCTCTTTGCACTTGTATTAGAGATGATGGCATGATATAATTATATGCTAAGAGTCTATTATCAATGAGGTGATGCACTTTGCACTAAGGGCCCTCTGTGGACTTAATACATCCTCCTTCCTGCAAAGCATTGGCAGAGACATCAGTTTTTACACAACCCACGTATTCTCCGCAATACTCTATAATTTATGTCCAGCTTAAATTGCAAAAAAAAAAAGAAATAGTAAAAAAAACATTTCCGTGACATAAAAATACCTTCATCTCAGCCCTTTTCCTAGCTTTATTCGGTGCTGCAGGCCAGGCGTGAGGGCCACACAGCACATTTCCAAGTTATTATCAAAAGAAAAGAGAAGTAAAATACTCAGAAGGTGCAGGGAAGTAAGATTAAAAAATTTTTTTATTGTGAACACCGCCTCTGTGCAACATCGGAAATTTTATTTTTCACGTGCACGCATTATCCATCACCGGTTTTGCTCTGATGTCGTTAAGATGTCAAATTAAGGAAATGAAATCACACATAATTAGATTAGTTACATCAGTAGCACAATATATTATTGGCTTGTAAAACGCACGACAAAAAGTAATGATTATATTATGTGAATAAAGTGAATGATCCTGAATCTCTGTTCTTATTCCCAGTAAGAGAGAGGCGAACAATTATAATTATATGTATGCATAGTGTTTGTCTGAAAAGCTACAAACATAAATTATATTGTATATAGCTATATATCTAGTATGTTTTGGAGCTCTGGAGAAATTTCAACACAGCAATAAGGACAAAAAGTTTACCAGAGTTTGACTGGTAAAAGCACTCCAGACCAATTTTCTTTTCAAAATGATAAATTATTATTATAGTAAATCATAATAATTATAGTTTATTATTATTATCATTAAAAAGAAATATAGTTCTCCAAATGCAAATATTTGCAGGTGAGAGGCATACCAAGTCTTCCTATTATTCAATTGTTAAATAACCAAATCTTAAAACCTAAAAAATAAAAAATAAAAATAATATATATATATATATATATATTTTTTTTTTTTCTTCTTTTCTCCTGTATTTACCATGCAATGAAAACATTGTGTTCCACCGGCAATGTAAAAGCACTTATTTGTCCTTTCTACTGCCCAGAAACACATAGTTTATATGTGAAACTATTGAAAATGTCTGAAAGATGAACAGATTTCTTTCAATTTTTAGGGGTACAAAAAAAAAAATCCATCAGATTCTCAGAAGCTGTCATTTCATCTCTCGGTGAGGTTACGTCTCCCCTCAGATGCCTCGGTGACCTGCTGGGATATTTCGGCTCGGGGCGGGGGGGTCGTTGCTCCTCTTCACATCTGGGCCTGTTGGACAACTCCTCGGTGCCGAGCCCAGCCGGTCATGGCTGCACTGTCCATGCGCATTAGCCCCCCGCCGACGGGTGGATGTCAGCACCCTGTAAACACCTTGGACACACATGGTTGAAGGTGGCAGGCGAGTTGACTAAACATTCCTGGGTGTTCCCCCCCCCCCCCATACACGCAGGTCTAACCGCTCACGCACTGAACTGCATTGACCAGAACCCCGTGCTGCAAGGAAACATCCTCTTCCCGTTTCTCCGTTCACTCCTTTATGTACTCCCTCTTTATATTGTGCATGCAAAAACATAACCAGTGGTCAAAATGGTGATAGGCATCCATCATGAGTCCATACGTGTATCAGCTGACGGGCTCCTTCCTCACAATGTATGTGTGTGTCTTAAAACGTGATAGGACAATGCTGTTAGAGGGACTGGGGGTTTTGGGAATATAATTCCAGCCCCGCGCTTATCGGCACACCCAGACTATTTGAGTGTTTTGAGATGCGGGCTCCCTGAGGATGGATCGAAGGCGTCCTAGCAGAACCGCACATCAAATAAACAGGAGGATGGGATTTATAGAGGCTGTGTATCTGTCAAACAGGGCTCTGCTGACTTGAGGGATCCCCGCGGCCGGGAGCGCTGGAGAGGAGGGAGAAGTGGCCTCGGATGGAAAGAGGGACGGGGGGAGGGGGGGGTGTGTATGAAAAGGATAGGAGCTGAGCACTGTGCACGCACGTACACACATGCATGGCATGCACGGGCACACACACGCACACAGAAACCCACGCAGAAACACACGGACGCATTCACACAATGTCCCTCTCAGTCCTGGGTGGTGACCGGCCCATGGCATCGGCCAGGTATGTCAACTATGTTTGCCGAGCCATCCATCACTTACCTTCCCTCCTGGAACAGGAACCTTTGTTTGAAGCATACAGTTGTTAAGCCCATCCTTTGACTTGGCTGAACCTAATTTATTTCCCTATAGCTGAGGCGTAGGATTTATTGGCACCCATGTTTTGTTCTTTACTCTGCCCGTCTTGCAGGCTGGGGTGGTGGTAATGTGCTCAGATGACGGCGGACACGGGGAATGTTATCAGTATTAAAGATTGTGAGTTACAGTTTGGGGACAGCGGAGGCTCTTATCACCGCTGACCAGGGTTAGTAAATAAACACACTAAAAGTGGAAGTTGGGTTACGCATAAAAGAGAGACGGCGTTCACATGCTATGAAATGTCGTGGCTTATTTTTTATAGCCCAAAATGTTACGGTAAACAGTGTGCAATTATAACAGTTGTGCATGCATTATTAATTTTCGGGGGTTTGCAGTGTTTAAAAAGGAAAGTCGCTTGCATCACATTGTGTGTTGCGCACCTACGTTGTGTTGGAACCAGTTTAAATCAAATCAACCTCATTTAAACATTTCGTAAAGGGGCAATTAGAGGGCTGATAGAAAAACAGACAACAATATTTACGGTTGGGAATGCCAAGTATTGGGTTAGGTTGAACTGACTCCGTTGTAGATTAAAAAAAAAAGGTGCTGGATTGATTTTAACACAAACATTTACCTGAGCCAGTTTGGTTTATCATCAACTAGCTCCAAGAACACATTTTCCAAGTCAGATTATGACATTAAAACCAATCACAAAAGAGTTAAAGGACTCAAAGGAAAGCCCCGTGTTTGCCAAAGCGCATGACTCGAAGCCTTGTTCCATTCTCTGCAACACAACCTTCATTTATCTCTCAAACTTCTCCTCTGTGAGAGAGCAGATACCACTAAATGTGCTGCGTTAATGATTGACCCGAGCCGCACCAAGCATCCTGCGTTGAGTACCCACTTTACCTGCTCTTGTGCTGCATTTTCCGCCCTAAATGTCTGTGGTGCGGCTAGCCTCTCCAGCGCCATACAGTGTTATTAGCATTAGGGGTAAGGGTGGGGTCGAGACCGACTTTCAATAAAGCACCATTGGCATGCTGAGGTAAATGGGAGATAAGAGTTTGTCTCGGACCCTTTTAGCAGTTTGTAAGAATGGGGCTGAGTAAACTTAATTTCCCTTTGAGATAAATGTGGCCCTGGCTTTATGAGAGCGAGCTCGGGCTTTGCCTTTTTCTGCCCCAAAGCCCCCCCCCCCACACACTTTGACAGGCACGAAATAAGTCTGGCACTTTTCATTAACAGTTCAAGATGGAGAGCAAACTGAGATTAGGGCTTGTTAATTAATTATGGGAAGGATAAATAGGTTTGCCATCCTGTGAAAGACTTGTTCTGCTCATTCACTGCCATCCTGCGAACCGGGCCTGTTAAAAGCATTATACTGCGGGCCTTATGTCACGCCACTATGAGGTCATCACGGCAAATCTGCATGACTGTCACACTTAGACGCCGCCGCACCGCTTACCACCTTTATGCCACTTATTGTGACAGATAGGCAAAATGACATTAAAGCTGTATGTGGGAGATTAACTCTGTCTGTTCCCCTTATCCTCCTCAGATGCACGTGGCTTTCATTCGAGGGAAACTTTTCGGCTGCTGCGTTGGACCCAAAGGCGCTTCCCCGTCGACGTACCTGGCAATGTCTGCGTCCGACCTGTCTGCCATGTGAATTATCAAAGCCTCTGTCAGCGTGGAGCTTGAATGGGAACAAAAGAGAGGCCTCCATTAATGATTAACTGCTCTAAAAGCCCCGGCTTTTGTATTCCCATGGTGCCCGGGCTATCTGGCCGCCATGTGACATGCTCACAGCATTTTTCGAGCAGATTGGGGGAAAGCTAGTGAGCAAACACAGGTGCTTTGGAGCGTCGTTGCCGACGCTGTCAGGGACAACCACAAACAAGAGCAACTATGCCTGGCTAAATGAATCCCCGCCCCCCACCCGCTATGTCGCTAGCTAACTTGTTTGCTAGTTCCCTAGCGTTCTCACTGCAAAGCCTTCCTTCTGGAGAGGACCCCACCACACACACACACACACACACACACACACACGCACGCACACACACACGCACGCACACACACGCACACACACGCACACCCCACCCCAAATCCAATGTCCGCTACAGCCGCGCTCCACAACGTCTCACACCCTCCAAAAAAACAAACAAATAAAAGTGAGGACAGCCGACCACTTCTTTGAGGTGATGGCATTTGCTGTGGTCACGACTAGTGGGTGAGCAAACAAATTAATGGTGTTCCAGTTTTCACTTTCCAAACCAAACCAAGTCAAACCAGTCTTTTAGTTTCAAGGGGAAGGGGGGTGGGGGCGGCGGCGATTCCAATGACCCCGGTGTCAAACAGTGTACAAGGGTTGCACACTCTTGCACTTGAGGAGCCTCAAGAAGGCCGTAAGAAACTAAACAAGACTCGAGGTCGAGGTGTGTAGGCGCCGAACGATCCAGTTCTGTTGAAACAGCTGAAAATGGTTTTTGTTTTATTGCAGGTGACTTGAATAAACTGTGTGTGTAATGAAGTGAATGGCTACGGAGGGTTTGTTTTTTGCTTTTTGTGTGCGTTTTGATCACAAAGTTCAACGAAATGACGTGTAAAGCAGCTAACCTTTCCCTCGAGGCTGTCAAACTAACACCTGTCCTGCGTAAAAATGACTGGGGGTACTGTGTCGCTCAACTTTGATAAGACAATCAGATGATAGGAAGGCGTTATCTTAACACAGCTTTCCGGCTGGAAGACAAATGAACAGTGCCGATAACGAGCACAAAAGCTTGACTCTTATTGGCTGGCCTCTAAATAGAAAAAAAAAAGAAGTCAGAATGGAAAAAAACACAATAGGCACAGTTCATTTCATTTTTAATTTTCTACATGGCCGAGGTCACGGAGACGCCTTTTTATCACTCAAATATTTATATTGTCTCTTGTAGCCATTTTAGTTGCACAGGCCGCAATTACCTAAACCTATAAAGCAGTTATCTGTGGAAAGATGATAAAAAATGCTTTTAAAACAAACACGTCAAATTAACACGGAGGGGGGAAATTAAGTTGTAAAGAAGGGAGCTAGAGAGTGAGAATGACAGACAAACAAACAGCCGGAGAGACAGACGGTGAGTTGGACAGAGAGGAAGACAGAGACGGGGGGGGGGGGGCGGGGGGAGGAGGCTGGAGGCCGACGGAGAGGGAGGGAAGACGAGGAGAGAAGTCTGAAGCAGAGACCAGCCACTGATCAATGAAGCGTCTCCTCTGTCTCGCAGCCCATTTCTCCGACTCACGGAGGGGGTGTGTATACTCAAAGATTCACTCAACTCTTTGTTTGCCCCATTCCTAAAAAAACACGACTGGAAAAGAAACGGTGCCCTTAAATGAAACGCTAGAACTGAAAAGCCTTGTGGAACTTTTGCATGAATAAAATATTCCCTCGTCAAGCAAGCGTCATGTTTTTTGGACAAACGCGAACCACACTTTTCCTCAAGGAGGTTTCTGAAGCAGCGAAGCAGTCCCCCGTTGAATGTACTAAATCTATCTGAAAAGACACATTTCTCAGAGAGGGTATGGAAACAGCGGAAGAGATCTTTTTTGGAGAAGCTCATCTCATCTCCTGATCTGCGGCTGGATCCTTGCGGGGATTTAGCCGCCGCTAGCCGTGAGCTGAGTCTGATCAGAGGAGTTATAAATCCTCACTTTTAGGGGTCTTACTGTAATTCACAGGCCTGCTCAGTAAAGCACGGGGGCCCAACATCTCAAGAGGGATTTAAGACAACATCTTTGTTGCCTCCTCATTGTGCCACAGGCGAAAGTCGTCCGGCCCCATTGTCAGACCAAACTCGCCTCAGACCTCGGCTCAATCAAAGAAAAGTTTTCCAGTAATGAGGTAAGACATGAAAGCTCATTGAACACAGCGACATGTTGAAAGGCCTTTTTGATCTCGCCGGGCACAATGGTAAAATTTGAAAAGAGCAAAGTGTGCTCTAAGCAGCAATCCACTGCATTAACCCCTTGTCTTTTGACAGGCCTACACCTAGAATGAAGTAATATTCCATTCCACAGAAAATGTAATTCATGAGGAATAGCTCCTTGAGGGGAGGGACCGCTGCCAATTATCCTACTTCCTTTACAGATCGGGCGATCAAGGATTGGCTAAGGTTAGCCTCTATTCAAAGTTTTGTCATAGTAACTGACAAACTTGCTCTTGATGTGTTCTTCTAAAATGCCAGTTAAAGGGATAGTTTGGATTTTTTGGCACAAGGTGGTATGGGGTAGTCAGAAGGAGGCATAACGATGAATGGATTATCAGCCTGGTCGGTGAGTTCTGTGTTTGCAGGTTTGAGTCAGCAGCTTGTCAGAGAAAAATGAATGGCAGCGAATGTGATCAGCTAACAAAATCATTTTCGGTGAGAACCAAGGGTGCAGATCTCATTTCAACTTGGGGGGGGGGCAAAGACTACGACTGTGAAACCTTACCTGAGACTCCCCGTATCTGTCCGTCTGTGTTGCTGCTGCCCTCCACAGATCGTTTTACTGTCTAAAGGTACAATTATTGAACATTTGTATTAGCCCTTCATTCATTTTCTATGAGGACTTTATCAACTAGTATTTGTAATATTACAAGGGTCTTGCTACTTACACAGTGGCGTTTTGAGCCTACAAAAATGTCCTGATGTCCACCTTTTTTCCTTTCTCTGCCATGTTTTGGTAAGCCCCAATTTGGCTGGCTGGCTGGCTGGCTGACACACACACACACACACACACACACACACACACACACACACACACACACACACACACACACACACACACACACACACACACGACAGATGTTAATTACGGAAGGAATTAATATATCAATCAAAATCAAATCTTACTTTATTCAGACACATCGGTAGGTACATATTAAAAAGAAAAATACAACACAGGACAACACAAAAATATAGCTAAAACAGCAGTTCAGAGGTCCACAATGATTAAAACCTATACAGGCATTTGTTATATTGTTTCCAGAAACAAGAGGAGCACCTTGTGTCACTTTGTGCAGGCTCAGTTAAGAGCATTGTAATTACATTTTTTGAATCAATTAATCGACACATACATTTGCACATAAAATTCCTAAACACAGCGTGTAAAGTGGGAACATTACTTGTCACAAACATGACTTGCACTTGTCCATCTTGGAAGCTTGAGCGAGATTCTGAATGCATCATTATAGTATGCTACCTGCACCTTTTTCATTTTTGCTTTACTATAATTGCACCACAAGTGGGCTGTATAGAGTGGAGTACAGCAGGCCCTAAAAAGAGCAGTTTTCACCTCATCTGTACACAGGAAATTTGCTTGCCAGCATACTGGCTTGTGCATACAGTTTGCACTGTACACTGGCGCTGCACATCATCATCATCACATAAATCCTTCCTGATGATGTGACCCAGATATTTTACTGTTCACCACATTTAGTGCTTAGTCTGCCAAGAAGAATGAAGGAACATTTTGCTTCTGACCCTGCTTGGTTTTAGCAATCATGACAACACTCTTTTTTGAGTTAAATTTAATGTCACGCTGTACACCATAACTTGAGCGGACTCTGAGCAGTTGCTGTAAGCCAGCACGATAAGGAGGCAGGACGACTAAGTCATTGGCATACATCAGATGGTTAATAAGACTATCCTCACCATACAGCCAGTCTCACACTCTTTTAACTTTTTAGAGAGATCATCCATATGCAAAATGAATAGAACAGATGACAGTATTCCACCTTGTCAGACCCCATTGGTCAATGGGAAGGGTATAGATATACTCTTACCCCATCTAACTTGCATGGTTTGATATGAATACCAACAATGCAAGATCCTTATCAGATAAGAGGGGACCCCTCGCTCTTGTAGTTTAACAAACAATTTACCATGATTAACTCGGTCAAAAGCGTTTGATGCATCCAGGGGACATACTTAATATACTTTAACTTAACTCTAATATAATCCTAATATCCTGAGACCCAGGAAAAATAGTGTTGTTTAATTTCTATTTTTCTTTTTTACATGAATTAAGTATTGGGGTGGTAAAAAAACACATTGCAAAGGAAAAAAAATGTTAAAACCTGTTTGTTTTCCCCCCCAAATTTTACAACGTGTCCACTATAGTGGACAACAGGACTTGTTTGTTTAACTGTTCTAAAGCGTAAAACATTTAAAGGCTGAGTATGTACATGGAAAGATCTACTGGAATCATCCAGTAAAATACAACACCACAAACAAAACAAATAGCAAATGTAGATTTTCCATTCTTATGTATTAACGTCATCATTTTCGTTAGACGTTTGACTCTAGATGATATTTCATGAAGCATTCTGACTTTTTGGAGACACAGAGGGCCAGTTTGCACTTTATGCATCTCACAAAGGGTTTGCTTTTGCATCCAGGCATTCTGCATCTGGAAGCATTTGGAATGTTGACCATTTGGGACAAATGCTGAACCTTCCAAGGCTGATTTTCTGAACTTTCGGACCACGAATAAAGGCATCAGCCCATCACGTTGTGCAGAATGGACATTATGTCACAACTCCTATTGTCAGTGGCGGACCTGTTGATCGTTTGTGTTTCTCATCACCCTGTATCGTATGACAAAGGAAGGACACAAAAATGATAAAGAGGGGGAAGTGGAGGGGAATAGCGTGATCCTCCCATGCGCTATGTCCCCCTGGAGAAACTCCTCACTATCTTATAAAGAGGGGGAGCTGGAGGGGAATATGATGATCCTCCCATGCGCTATGTCCCCCTGGCGAAACGCTTCACTGTCAGGTGAAAAGAAGTGGCCGGAGACTCCACATGTATCGGAGGAGACATGTGGTAGTCTGCAGCCCTCCCCGGATCGGCAGAGGGGGTGGAGTAGTAACTGGGATGGTTCGGAAGACTAGAGTAATTGGCCAAATACAAGTGGGGGGAAAAAGGGGGGGCGGGGGCGTGAGATGTGACAAATAACCGACATGAAAATGCAAAATTTCGTGTCAGTTATTTGTCATGTCTCCAGTGTGTAAAGGCCAATAGACGTCACAGTAGACCTCACTAGGGCTCTGTATTGGTGAGAATCTGGCGATACGATACAGGGGTTACGATTCAATATATGGCGATATATTGCGACACTGTAAGAAAGGCGATATATTGCAATTTCATAGGCCTGTGTTCTTTGTGCTTTTGCTGCTTCCTGTCTCAGTTTACGTTGTTGGGTTGGAGTGGAAGAGTCAAATGGCTGAAAATAGATTACAACACTGTTATCTAGCGTGGGGTTACACACAACACAAAATGTTCGTCACGAACCTTTACATGTAAACAATTAAAAATCGACATAGTGCTTTTGAGAATCGATACAGTATCAAAAAAGATAATATTGTGATACTCGAGTGTATCGATATTTTCTTACACCCGTAGACCTCACTGTTAACTCTCACCTTTCACAATTTTGTTGTTTAGCCATCAAAGCTACATGTAAGTAGACAGCTTTGACTGAGAAAGACAAAGCACAATCAATAATTTAGCACAATTAATATGTTCTAAAAACGTTAAAAGGAATAGTTCACTTGAGAACACTTTTGCACTTTGTTTTATACGTCCATGGGCAATCTTATCCAGAAAGGGCCAGTGTGAGTGAAGGTTTTTGTTTCAACCACGTAATTACACACTTGTGTCTCATCGAGTTCCTCAGCAAAGACTCTACTGGTTGATTAGTGCGATCAGTTTTATACGTCCAACCTTCTAATGCAGGGGTGGGCAATCTTACCCAGAAAGGGCCAGTGTGGGTGAAGGTTTTTATTCCAACCAAGCAATTACACACCTGTGTCTCCTAATCAAGTTCCTCAGCAAAGACGTTACTGGTTGATTAGTGGGACCAGGTGTGTAACTGCTTGGTTGGAACAAAAACCTTCACCTACATTGGCCCCTTTCTGCCCACCCCTTTTCTAATAAATGTGCTAAAAAATTCCTCATTGTTTCATTAGGTTCAAATATAAAATGTTGGGCTCTATTTCCTGGAACACATCTCTGTAGGTTATCCTTCCATTTTTGCACTGATTAAAAACCTCAGAACCCTACGTATTGGTTTTGGCCCACCACATCTGGGTCCTCCTCATCTGAGCTTTCACCCTCTTCTGTCTCATACTCTCTCTCTGGACTCTCGTCCTCTGAAATCGATGTCAGAATCCCCCTCAGTGATTCTGTTAAGAATCCTCTCTGCCTCCGTCATAGAGCTGTCTACTGGAAAAAAAAACGAGAAACTAAGTACAAAGTCCTGATGTCCACTACAGAGGACGTTAATAAAATAGCGGTTTTCAAATGAAAATAAATAAGCTTAGCTCTGAAAACTCACTCAGATATTCCCGAGATATTTACTTACTCGAAGCAATCGAAATATAACATAATCATGCTTTATTTATGAATATCATGCTTCCATTTCCTTTTTCCGTAAAACGCGCTTATCGACATGGAAGCCATTTTGAAGGCACGTTCGCAAGTCGCAAGGTCACCCGCCCCACATGTGACGTAATTTTAAAGGAACAGTTGTCCTCTTTAAGGGAAAACAGTACTGAATACAGTGGTATGTATACTAGGAGAGATATGAGCAAAAACGCTATGTCCACTACAGTGGACAACAACTAATTGCTGGGTCTCAAAAGATAAGCCATAATGACCAATAGCCTGGGTTTCGTAAGATGGCGTCGTTCGACTTCCGACGTATGAGTACTTGCACAAGAACGTCCGGTCTGGTTTGTTGAGAGAACAGATGGCTTGGTACACTCGCTGTTTTTGCAGGACCTCCCAAAAATCACGGTCAACGATGTACATCGCATCATGAGTGCTTCCTCGATAGCTCAGACGAGCAAAAAAGAAAAGGAGTTTAAAATGTGTAACGTGCTTACAAACTCCACAGTAGACCGGTTAATTTTTACACACTCGAACTGTTTCAATCACCCTTCCGTGCTATGTTACTCCGGAGTTCGCCACTTGTGTAAGTCATAAGTACTCGCCTGTACTTCAAAGTAACCACACCATAACTCTACATTCCCCCTCTTCTAGATGTAACACAAAATACATTACAGCAACACAAACAACAGCTATGTTGATTAACTTGAGTGGCACAGATCCCTAAACACAACAGCATGAGTGGGGTACAGCACATAACAGGAACCTGACAATCTCACATGCTAGAAAAAGATGAGATGGCACGTGTAACTAATAAGATACAGAATACCTAACAAGGAAACTCAGTAACCAATCAATGGAAGAACAACATTTCTCAGAGTGCACACATTAGTTTTATCAGTCACTGGGGCTAAGTGGTGATGTAATACCAATAATGCTGGTTGGGGTGGCGGACTCTTCCTGAGCGAGTCACCACAGGTTGCCTACCACGTGAATCACTTGAGGTGATTTCTGGGCGAGTCACCACAGGTTGTCTACCAACTGAATCACTTGAGGTGATTTCTGGTGTGGCAACGGATGGTGTGAGTGGTGCGGTGTCAGCGCGAACAGCTTCTGCATGACCCTCAGGTGTTGCTGAAGTGGGAATTTGTGGCAGGTCGTCCTCAGAGATGGCCATTGGGGGTTCATCAACTCAGAGAAGGTGTCACCAATTCCTGATGTAGTTGGTTCCTTGGGATTTATTATGTAGCTGTTGGGCTGAGGGGCTGGGCCCTCTACTCTTGCTAACCTGTCAAACCCACGTGCAGTCTGCACCCTGACGGTTTGACCTGGACTTAATGCAGGCTGGGCATTGCGGTCATGATAAGCTTTCCCCCTCATCCTCTTTTTTGTGATAGTGGCTTTCACATTAGTGTGGACGGCCGGCTGGAACATGGCTTTGGTCACTGGTATGAATTCCATGGCAACACTGTCTTGTAGTCCTAGCAATGGTCTAACATCCTTATTGACCACATGAAATTTGAACTGCCCCTGCAGACAGTGTAGTATTGCTGTGCCCTCTGTGTTAATTGTCTCATCCACATAGACCACAAGAGTGACTCTTTTATCTGCATTCACAGGGATTGTGCAGTCAACTGCATGCATCATGCGTTTGGACATCACACTGAATTTGGCACCAGTGTCCACTCTTCCCTTCAGTTGCCCCTTTCCATTCAGTTTCAGCGTAGTGAAGATTTCTCCTTTCTGAGTGGGTGAATCAACTGGGTCACAATAAAAAGTATAATCCAAAGCACTGTCTGGTTGTGTGGTCAGTTTGTTCACTCTATCTGGCTCTTTTTCTGTATTGACTGGGAGCTTTGGCGCCAACTATGGGCCATGCTGGTGTGGAGCTGCAGCATTTAGCAAAATGATTTGAATTTGCCACAGTTATTGCATTGTTTATTGAATAAATAACATTTACAACGGTCAGGAGCGTGTTGTCCACTGCAGTTGCCACAGCGAGTTTTCCGAATAGCGCACAAATCCGCTTCTTTCTTTAACTCCCTGGAGCTCTTTTCTGGCTGTTCATGGAGCATACGGGTACTTATCGCTAATTCCAGGGTGAGATTCTTTTCACAGAGTAGCTGCTTGAGGACAGTCACTTTCTACACCACATACAATGCCATCCATTAGCAATTCATCGCGGAGCGCGCCAAAATCACATTTCTCAGCCAGTATTTTCTAAGCGGAGATGTAAGCTTGAACTGACTCACCAGGCTTTTGACTAACCGTGTTGAACGCATGCCTGTCCTTAATGGTGTTTTTTGCAGGCAAGCAAAATTCAGCAAACTTTTCCAGTAGAACCTCTGGATCTTCGTGACTTTCTCCGTCCTCGTAAATGAATGATTCTGATTTTTCAAGTCTCAGGACCGGCGAGGTTTAGGAGCGTGTAGGCTTGCACTTTCTTTGAATGATCCGACAGCCCCGCGTTGCAATCAATTCTCAATTCTTTGTCAAATTTCCGACAGCTATCGGCAATATTGTCTTCGAAACTTAAGGGATTGATGCGACGAAACCCTTGAGCCATTATCCGACTTCTGACAAAAGGTAACGTGCCTATAAACTTCACAGCAGACCGGTTAAGTTTTACACACTCGAACTGCTTCAATCACCCTTCCTTGCAACGTTACCCCCGAGGTCGCCACTTGTGTACGTCATAAGTACTCGCCTGTAATTTAAAGTAACCATACCATAGCGCTACGAACCCGCTACAAGATGTATATTTCGAGCTACATCAACAACTATGACGGTGAGTAACGGCGCCATTAGAACTATGCTAGCGCTAGCTAGCTAACTAACTAACGTTAACAGTAACTAACGTGCCTTGCTACTTTGTTTTTATTAGGCAGCTAATGTTGCTAATGTAAACTACTAATAAGACACGTTAGTCCCTAGCTAACGGGTCTGACCCTTTAGCCGAGCGGTTAGTGATATCGCCTTGTGGTGCAGTACACCCGTATCGAATCCCGCACCGGGCAAGAAAATAACCGGTTACACTAACTTACATCTACATTCAAAATCACAAACTCAGTAAACCTGGTGTAAAACCGAACGTCCTCATCGGAACCCGCAAATCGTCTCAGGCTGAATTTGGACTGTAGCTTGACGGTCTCTAGTTGTTTCTGGAGCACTTGTATTTGTTTTCTCATTGACTCGTTTTGGGCCAGGGCATCATCCAAGGCGGGAAGGTTTAGGAGCCACGCCATAGTCACGCTCTTGCAGGCAGCTGCTGACATCCCGCTCATTATCAGAGGAGTCCAGAGCTGACAGAGGGGCGACAGCAGGACGCTCCCGGCGCTCCCACACACCTAGCCTGGGTGCGGGTTTGGAGTACTCATTCCACGCAAAGAGCGTGGGGACAGCGCCTTTCTTGAGCCTCCTTAACACACCTGTGGCTGGCGCAGCGAAATCACCCGGTTCAAAATGCCGACGACACACTTCTGTACTCTTGGTGACGGTAAATGCGTCCCTCCGAATCTTCGCTAGCCACTTAGCCCTTTCCTCGCAGTCACTAGGGAACGAATTGAAACTTAAAAGAGAATTATAGCGCGCCGAATTCGCACACTGTGGCACACAGCAGCGCTCAGTGGAGCCTGATTCACGGCGTTAATACTTGAACGCCCCTTTTTGCCCTGTTTGATTCATTGATTTTTCGGGACGAAATAAAGACTTCGAACGAACAAGTTAGCAGCTAACTAATGATTCGGTAGGGCGTAAGCGTCGGGTTGTACCGGAAGTTCTTATGCAAATAAACACACCCGGAAGTTCCGCAGCGCGACATTAGTGCGCCGAGCCTGTCCCGATGCCAGCCTGTGCAATTATATAGCCGCAAAAGGCTGCGATTTCATTCAATAATAAACTGTGCGTGTGTGAGCTTCTGCTTGTGTGCAATCTGCGTATCTACGCACATAATTAAGAGACGACCAATCAGTTTCTGTTTAGGCAGTGAGCGGTCACATGGTGGCAAAAAAACCCCAAAACAAAACAAAAAACCGCGACCTGTTTTAAGGCGATATTTTGGATCCAAGCTCAGCGACACTGAGCAGAAAGAGGTACTGTGTAAAACATGCAAAATGAAAGCCGCTACATGTCGCGGCAACACAACAAGTTTGTATTATTTGTATATGTATACGTTTGTTTATTATATCGCAATGTGCCTTTTTTCACCAAATCGTGCAGCGCTACTACGCTACGGCGCCCAGCCCAGTAGTGGCTTTTTTATACGTATCATCAGTGTAACATTAACTAGCACGCTAGTTTAAATATGGATCTGGCGGGGGATAGATTCATTCCCTTGAGGCGGTAAACACAATATGGTTATGTTTTTAAACTTTTCATTCTGTTGATGGGTAGACTTTACCTTGGAACAAAATTACTTACAAGGCATCTGTCTCAGGACTAGTCCTAGCTGGCACCAGTCACAGCAGCCACTAGACTCGCTCACTGGAGATGCAACTCTGGCATGCTGCAGAGATGCTACAGAGATGGATGGCATCTGGGAAACGTAGTCCAATAGCAAGCAACGGTATCAGGATGAAGTAAACTGTTAATTTCATTTCCCAAATTCGCACTTAGTTCAGGATATTTAACTTTGGGATTTTCTTACCTGGATTATTGAGCATGCATAAAGACAGTATATGCAACGGTTCAGACCACTGAGCAGGATATATGGGGGGGCATAAATAACACCTTCAAAAAGTGTTGTGTTTATGTGTGATCTATTTCAAAAGTGGGGTGGGCTTCTATTAAATACATATTTTCAATTATATATATATTTTAGAAATAATTTATGGGGGTGGGGGGAACTCCATGTTTTTCAGAAATTGGAGGGAACATGTTGCCTCCAATCTCCCCCGTCTACAACAGAATACAATGTCTATCATATATTACCGAAGCTGTTTATCCTCACAGACCGATGCTATACCTTGGAACTATTTTGTTGAACGCTGGTGTATAGTACAATAATGACACACTGGTGTTTTCCAAGAAACTTTCTTTTGGGTGTTGTGTTGTTGCAGAAAATGTTTTTCTAAGCTGACCCCATTCACTGCCACTCATTTTTCTCTGACAAGCTGTTGACTCGCTGTGACAAGCAGCCAGATCTCTGAGCAAGGGACTCATTGATCAGGCTAAAGTCCATGCATCGATGTAGGTACTTGTGAGTTACTCATGCCACCCTCCCTCAAAAAACCTGAACTATCCTTTTAAATGTTTGTATAACACACAATGTGCTCCCTGACATGTAGACATTTCAGCAAAGCCAAGCCATGTTACAGTTGATCTTCAATTCCCGTGTAGGCCTATAAAAGACCATATCAGTTCACGAAAACATGTCTTTCAGGGGTTTTTCTGTCATGCATGCTCAGTGGAACCAAAATCACACTGAGAGGTGCCACAATGTCCCCTAAGAACCAGTTCTGACCCATGCAGCACAAACAACAGTACTTCAAAGTCGACCTTCTTATTTTATGAAGAGTGATAAAAACTTAATGGCAGTTTGTTGAAGTCGGCAACACACCCAGCAGTCAGCTCCGGTGGTCACAGGTCAGCGCAGGGTCGACTCCATCCCCAGTCTCTGTTAGCTAAGTGGGCCGGCACTATCTCAGCCCATCAGCCATCCAGTCTGTCATCAACCCGGATAGCCCCAATAAAATATAAGTCTTTTGTATTTTGGAAGATTGGGTTTTTCAAGACAGTGGGCAATCCAGTGCAGTATAATGACACTAAAACAAGGCTCAAATGGCGTTGTATATTTATTTATTTTTTAGCGTTTTCTTTCTTTATTTTGCAATTCTAGTTATTTAAATGATTTAGCGTTTCTATGACATATGCAGAAACCTAGAAGCTCTCCTTATGACAGAGAGGACAGGTGAAGGCTGCACTGCTCATATATGTGAGATGAACCTCTTATGATATATGGTATAATATAATATGATATGATATGTAGCGGCGCAGTGGTTAGTGCTGTGGCCTCACAGCAAGAAGGTCCTGGGCTTGAACCACGGGGTTGTCCAACCTTGGGGTTCATCCAACCTTGGGGGTCATCACAGGTCGTCCACTGTGTGGAGTTTGCATGTTCTTCCTGTGTCTGTGTGGGTTTTCTCCGGGTGCTCTGGTTTGCTCCCACAGTCCAAAGACATGTAGGTCAGGTGAATCGGCCATACTAAATTGTCCCTAGTGGTGTGTGTGTGTCGGCCCTGTACTGGACTGGCGGCCTGTCCAGGGTGTTTCCCCGCCTGCCGCCCGATGACTGCTGGGATAGGCTCTAGCATCCCGCTCTAGCATCCCTACCCAGATTGGGATAAGTGGCTTGGATAATGGATGGATGAATGATATGATTCGATATGATATATGATATGATCATATATCATTTTATTGTAGTGTTTCCTGATTGAGCTCCTCTACATCATAATGATATGATATATGATATGATCATATCATATATGTCATAATGATATGATATGATATGATATGATGTGATACAATTCAAAACCAGGGAGCTTGGGAACAGGCGTAGCCTACCTTAAACTAAATTTAGACGTCTATAAACCTCCTCCCCTGCAACAATGCCCTCCAACTTCATCCCCCCCAACTTGAATATAAGCTGCCTGCGCCTCTCCACCCCCCACCAACCACAGATACCCAATGACCACCAGCTAGACCCGTCAGTGAGTGTCCCTTTTCCACATGGAGCTACAGGAAAGGTTTTTTTTAGCTAAGTTAACATAGAGAGTTTGAAACAATCAGTTAGCAGCGAGACCTCTAGGCAGCCTCCGTCACGCCTCAGCTCCAGCAAATAACATCGGTCCAGCTGTATGCCTCCTGTGAAACGCAACCCACATTCACCAAACCGCCAGGAGCTCATCATTGTTCCAACAACCATCAACTCACTGAATTGTCTCACCCGCTATAATGAATGCAGCCTAAGTCCCTTCTTTTCAATCACCTAAGTCAATATGGATCTATTGAACGCCAACATATGAGACAACTCATAAAGAGTATATACAAGACTGAGGATGGATGTTATGCCTCATCTCAGAGGTGCAGAGAAAATTACCCCGGTGATTTAGGGAGCACAGGAAATAAACAAAGGGAAAATATTGGTGTAATAACTGTTGGATGTGGTTCAAAGAGAGAGAGCCCCTGGGCCCTTCAGTCAAATATTGGTCTCCATTGGACGGCAGAGAGCTTGTGTTTTTGTTATTCATTTACAAGGGAGTGATTATGTGGCAAATTCATATTGGTTTGTCCATATTTAGTGGACATGGGTCTCAAACCTGAAAATGTACTATGCACTATAAACAAATCTTTCTCTTAGGTAGGCAATACACAGTATGTGTGCATATATATACATATATATATATATATATATATATATATATATATATATATATATATATATATATATATATATATATACAGTGTTGGGGAGTAACGGGATACATGTAACGGCATTATGTATTTAGAATACAAAATATGAGTAACTGTATTCAAATACAGTTATAATGTAAATTTATGGTATTCAGAATACAGTTACATTCTTGAAATTAATGGATTACTTAAATGTTTTTTCTTTGGTGCCATTCTTATTCTAAGAGGAATGCAACACAAAATGCAGTGAAAGTGATACCAACAGTAAAATCAGTAAAACAGTATGCTATATTTTCATCTTTGTTTAAGGTTTTTCATTCTAACAGCTATGGAAATAAAAAAAGGGGCATGGAAAAGTTCTTTTCTTTTCTTTTTTTTTTACCAGATTAAAAAAATCATAGATCTTTTGTGTTTGCATACTCTTCTAGCCTTTGTTAATATATAAGGTGACTCACATGCATTCAGCCAGTTGATACAAAAGAAGAAACAGAGTAGTCTGCTCAAGTAAGTAGTATTGTGTGAATGCTACATATACTGTTACACAAAATGTAAGGAAATATTAAAGTAATCCAAAGTATTTGGAATACATTACTCACATTGAGTAATCTAATGGAATACGTTACAAATTACATTTCCTGACATGTATTCTGTAATCTGTAGCGGATTACATTTTAAAAGTAACCCTCCCAACACTGTGTGTATATATATATTTAAATATGTAGTGTGTGTGGACAAGTATTGGTTCATTCATATGTGCGTGTGTGTATGCGTCTGTATATTTGTGTGTGTGTGTGTGTGTGTGTGTGTGTGTGTGTATGCGTCTGTATATTTGTGTGTGTGCGTGTGTGTGTGTGTGTGTGTGTGTGTGAGGACAGCTGTGCTCAGGTAGCAGCTGGGCAGACTCACCTGTCGTATTAATAAACTCGGCCAATCCCTTCTGTCAGCAGGAAGAGAGCTACACTAAAGAGAAATCTAACAAAAGAAGAGAGGGGAAGGGAAGAGAAAGGCGAAGAAGAGTTTTGAGCAAAGAGAAAGAGGTGAGAGGTGAGATGTTTTGGGAAAAAACAAAGGAAAAAAACAAAACATGTTTCATTCAAATGGGGATGAGTGCAGAAAAACAAAAAAGGTGAACGCAGAGAAGAAAAAAAAACTCTTTCGGAGGAAACAAATGTGGACGAGTGAATTCAAATTGCAGAGGGAGGTTGTTTTTCAGGAGTCTGTCTAAGTGATCTGACAACAAGTGGAAGGCAAGGCTTTGGGTGATAGAGAGATGACAATACTGATAAGATAAGAAGGCACTTTGGAGACGTTCAGATTGTGTGTGTGTGTGTGTGTGTGTGTGTGTGTGTGTGTTTGCATGCAGGTGCGTGCATGCATGTGTGTGTATGTGCACTCATGCCTTTGTGTGTCATATCAGTGTCTGTTTCTGTGTCTGTCTTTATGAATGTGTGTTCGTGTGTGTGTCGATCTAAGTGTGCATGTTCCTGCTTGCATGTGTGTGCTCTCCTGGCACCAGCAAGTGCCTTGGAGAGAGGGGGGGGGCAGAATGAGAGAGAGAGAGGGGGGGGGCAGAATGGAAGAGAGCGAGAGAGAGCGAGAGAAAGAGGGGGGGCAGGATGAGAGTGAGAGGGGGGGGCGGAATAAGAGAGGGAGGAGGGCTGCAGAGAGAGGACAATAGCGGGTGGTGGAAAATGACAAGCCTGGTGAACGAGAGCTTCCTGATAATGGCACATCTGACAGAGCGGGTTGTGCCATACAGACAAGGCCACGCACCCCGTCCATTAACCCCTGGAGTGCCTTGATACCCCTGCGAGAGATAATTCATTAAGTCCACTGATGGGCGCTCTATGGATGGGATCCTCTGTGTTGACTTTCACCTGTAGACTCAGATGACTCAAACTTTACTCAATGGGAAACCTCATGTGTCATAACTGACAGAGGAATGAAAACACTCTCGTGGATCTTTTAACATCACCTGACCACCTAGGGAGGCTGAAAGTTGCTCACATTAAACCTATTGCTGCGAGGAAAGCAGACATGTAGGATTCCTCCTCCTCCTCCTCCTCCTCCTCCTCAATCTGATCCACATCACCCAAAACTGCAGATTAGTCCGATCACCTACACGGGTGAGTTGTCGAAGCGTATTGAAGACGGGGAGAGACAGGAAATGCTCCATTAAGAATCTTTTGAGACGGGCTGACGGGGCCCAGCGAGCGAGCATCAATTTATGGATGAAGACACAGAAAAGAAACGTCCCCAGTGTTCATCGGAGGCCAGTGAATCCAAAATGAACTCCTTTTATGAGGCTGACTTTGCCTCTGTGATGGCGCTCGCACAAAGCAGCCAACAAAGGGTGGCAGTAAAGGGGGAGCCGGTGACAAGATAGCGGCACAAAGAGAGCATCAACTTTCACGTGGCTGAATGGAGGCAGGAGCCCGGCCCAGCTGTTTTTAATGGCGCTGCATTGACAGGAGGGGAGGCTATTTTCAACCGTGTGCACTTCTTTCAGAGTCGCTCACAAAAACTCCCCCCCCCCCCGCTTTCACCGAGCTTTGTCAGTAACCTGCGGTGACCTGCATTCAAGGCTGTGTCAGGGTCCCCAGCACAAAGGATGCTGGGAGAGAGGGGTACAGAAGGCGTTTCAGCTTGATGTCCAGTCCGGATTCCTGAACCCCGCCCCCTCACTTAAAGCGCCATCAGATCCTAGACCTTCACGAGACCCTCAGGATGGACAATATTTGGGAATGAGGGGGGGGGGGAGTGTGGTAGGAGGTGTTGAGGAAGTCAACAAGACGTGTGTGCACACACGTAAAACTATACACACATGAGATTTTCTTTACCAAACACCCTCAAGGTGTGTTCCTTGTGTGGAGATACACACAAGGAACACCTATGTGCACACACACACATGCGTCCAGTGTGTGTGTATGTGTATGTGTGTGTTCATGCCATTTGACACACACACACACACACGCACACACATTCCCCAAGAATGTACAAACAATTCAGGAAACAAAGGGCTCTTGTAGCAGGGCTCGGGGATCTTGATGAAAAATTCAAACAATATTAAATGGGGAGTGTCAACAGCCGCCACACTTCTGGTGAGGGCCTTCCAAACAGACAAAGTAACTCGGCACACACATTACACCGCCACAGTTCAACCTCTTAGTGTAATGATGATGGCGGCTTTAGCCAGGGCACTTTTAAAAAACCCCACTCCCTGCGAACAACACTCATCTGACTGAGGGCAAAAAAACAAAAAAAGAAAGAAAAAAAAAGGCAGGGCGTTGGCAAAAAGGAAGCGTGGAGTCGCTGTGTCCAGGCACGCCGTCTCGCTCCGGCTTACCTGCCAGCTAACGTCACGGGTCACCTGGCTGGGTTCAGCCCGACCGCCTGCCCCCACACACTCCTCCTCTCTCGCCGGTGACCACTTCATTAGGGGCCGTGCTCCTGAAACACACAGATTAAGATATCAGCACTCCGGGATTCAAACTGTCCTCCGTCACAATCGCCGCGCTGTAATGCCTCTTGACAGGCGAGCTTTAAACCGAGGCATTAGATTCTCACATCCATCAGTGATCCCTCATCTCACGGAGTCGGAAAAAGAAACAACTCACGTGAAATATGTGGACCCACCACACGCGCGCGCACACACACACACACACACACACACACACACACAGACACACACACACACACACACACACACACACACACACACACACACACACAGGGAAAAAGAGCTAAGTGGCAAAGTTATAATTCCACCTGTGTTTATACAGTATGTGTGTTTATGTGTGTGACTGTGTATGCATGCGTGCATGTGTGTGTGTGTGTGTGTGTGTGTGTGTGCGCACTGAAAGCAGGAGAAAGTATATATGCATGTTGATGAAAGCCATTTCCATGCACACATTCAGTGTTCGAGGCCAAATAACAATGCTGATACATGTCATTCTGACTCATGGTGACTCAAAATGACGTGGGAATTAATATTGGGAAACGTCTTCCACTTGGCAGTTGGTCCCATGCTATCCCGTTCATTTCCAGTCTGCATTAATACTCTGTTTCTTGCTTTATTTCTCTCTCTTTCGGTCTTTCAATACCCTTACCTGTTGTCCTTCATTGTTACATACACGTATACGTATATTTATTTCTCCATCTCTCTCCATCTGGGCTTCTTTAGGGTCACAGGGAAGACCCCGCATGTGGAAGTTAATTCCTCAGTTATGATTTTGTTAGATGTGTTCGTATTTCTCATGTTTAGCGTTTCAGTTTTCTCTCCACTGACCTTAGATGTTGATTTCTCAAGAGTACAAATATCGCCAGGTCAGGTCAGGTGGATCGGCCATACTAAATTGTGTGTGTGGTGTGTGTGTGTGTGTGTGTGTGTGTTGGCCTTGTGATGGTCTGGCAGCCTGTCCAGGGTGTCGCCCCGCCTGCTGCCTAATGACTGCTGGGATAGGCTCCAGCATCCCCGCGACCCTGAGATAATGGATGGACTTGGCAGTTGGCTCATGTAAATACCATATTCTCTTCATAAAACCCAGGATAAGTCCGGATAAGGTTTACAATTGTTGGGATACTGACACATTTTCCAGTTTAATGTTGGTTGTTGTAGTCTTCATAATTTAAATGAGAACATTTGAAATATTGTGTTTATTCATGTACAGGGGTGTTAATGGTTGAGGTGCTAATAAGACCTTGATGGCGATGTGAAGCTTCAGCCATGGTACTGTATGCGTGTGGTCACATCCACTGCACATTTTCCGCTTCTGGTGTGGGAAGATGGTGGCGCAAATTCACGTTTGCAGCGGCCTCACCCAGTGCCGTCCATGCAGTGTCTTTGTCCACATCTGCGTTTAAGTTTTGTCTTCATTTGATGGCTGGGAGAGCTGGCGCTGGATCAGCTGGGAGAGCCTGGTCTGCTGCGTGTTGTGGGCCCAGGGACCACGGTCCTGCCTGGAGCTGCGACTGAGGACGAAACACCGAGGGCGGTCTGACAGGATGCAGAAGTGGGGCAGGCTAAGCTAACTGCTAGCCCATGCAGACCAGCAGTTCTGATAATACTGAGGGTGGTCTGACAGGACACGGAAACGGGGCAGGCTAAGCTAACTGCTAGCTCATGCAGAACGGCATTTCCGATAACACCGAGGGCGGTCTGGAGGCGGCCTCGCCTGGCGTTGACTGTGGTGTTTTTGGTGTCGTCCTGTGGAGTGCGGGGAGGTGTGTCGAGGGTGTCTGGCTGGGAGAGCTGGCATTGGATCGGTTGGGGTAGCTTGGTTTGCTGCATCCGGTGGGCCCAAGGACCATGGCCCCTGCCTGGAGCTGCGCCTGAGGAGGAAGCACCGAGGGCGGTTTGACAGGATGCGGAAGCGGGGGAGGCTAAGCTAACTGCTAGCCCTTGCAGACCGGCAGTTCCGACAGTCATCCTGGCTGGCATTTGTTTCCTTGGACAGTGATTTTTAAAAAAAAAATTTTTTTTTTTAGTTTTGCTATGGGTGTTAGTTTAGATATAGATGTTAGTTTAGATGTATGTGTTAGTTTAGCTATATGTGTTAGTATGTGTATTCCTGAAGTTCTTGCAGTTTTTGGACATGTGTATTTGTCTTTGTGTTGCACTACTGCGGGCTGGGGGAAATTATATTTCGTGACAAATAAATAAAGTGTTCCTGACATGGACAGACAGCTCTGCTCCGAGCTGGGCTGACTGGGAGGAGTTTTTAGACCAGCCCTGGTCACACACAGGAAGTGGGAACGAGAGAGAGCAGGTGCACTGTTATCACCTCCATAGAAAGGTAATGAAGCAACAGAACAAACAACAGGAAATGAACGAGCACAGCTAAGCCAGGGAGCCCACAACATCCAGAACGGTTCTGCCGATATATCTTCACGCATCCGCTTATTTTGATGATCAAACGGTCGCTTAGGAGATTGCAACTTGCATGCAACCGGGCCCGGAGAGCTAAACACCGAGTCAGAATTAACACACTTTATACGGAAAAATATCCTGGCCTCTTCGCCTCGAGAGAGGAGCTCTTTTGTTGATGATCGCTCCACGTAGACTCAAAGTGGTGTGACATTTACGGGCGCCTGCTTTGAAGAGGAGCCAATTGCTCTCCGAGCAGTAAAAGAACCACCTGCCTTGCCTCACCTGCCCCTCTGTGAGGGCTTAATGAATAAAAACACCAGAGTCGCAGCGTCAGCTATACCCTGCCCAGTAGCTACTGTACTGCACTGCACACCTTCAAAATCCCCCCCAATTTTGGCTCTTGCAACAGACAGAAGGTGGATATAAAGAAGGAGAGCTGTTTTCTTTTCAGTGTCTCCCCTTGGCTAAGTCTGGGGTAAGCCCTCTAATCCTGCTTGGTGTGATGACTCACAACGGGTGTGGCCAATGTGGTCCCAATGATATCTTTTTCCACCGTCTGAATATCAATAGGAATGTCGATGTTGACTTTGTGAGTCACATTGTATGGTATGTAATAGTTTCTAATAGCCGCCGAATAGGTCTCCTGTGTTTGCATTTGAAAATGGGAAAACAACAATAAAAATAATAATAATAAAAAAACCACCCCCAACTTAAATATGTTATTCCCACTCCCAGCATATGTATTCCCTTGTTTAGTCTCAACCCAGCTAGCATGTGCACTGTGTGTATGCGTGTGTGTGCATGTGTGTGAGTGTGTATTTGGATGTGGGGGGCTCTGTTTGGGATTTGCACATGCACGTGTGTGTGCACGTGTGTGAGTGTGTGTGCATTAGGGGGTCTGTTTGAGATTTGCACGTGTGTGTATGTGTGTGTGTGTGTGTGTGTGTGTGTGTGTGTGTGTGTGTGTGAGGGAGAGAATTGGGCCAGTGGCCCACCTAATTGTTATTGCGTCTGTGTTTGGCCTGGAGACAGTCGATAGGAATCAGCAGTGAGCCTGAGTGGGGCTGCGTCTCCCACTTCCTAGTGTCTTAGTTGTAATGCATCCCTCCACTAACAGGGATCAAGGTATTAGGGATTCAGGTTATTTGTATTGATTTTATGTGCTGTCATGCTGGGCTCGAGGACGCCCTCATATTTGTGGAAATTGCAAATTCCACCTCGGAAATGTCACCAGCGTTTAATCTCTTCCTGAGTGGTCAATACGGCATTCTCGCTCTGCCCCGTCCACGTTTATTAAACAGAGACCGAGCGTTCCCTCAGTTACCATGACACCGTGCGGCATGGGACGGCGGTGGACGAACCACGATGGTAACATGGGAGTGAGAAAGTCAAAGCCCAACATTAATAACTTAAAATAAGAGCCGGCCCCATCGTATCGAGATTGTGCATGGATGTGAAGAGTTTACTCTGGATTAGGTTTGCCACGGGGAGGAGCAGTCATAATTAAGAATGAAAGATCATTATTTCAGAGGTCATCATTCTCCTCAAGGTTGTTGGAGAGTTTGGTCAACCTGAGAAAACTATATTTTTTTTTTCTGAGATACTTTAATCATCCCTGTAGGGAAATCCCTCTCTGCATTTAACCCATCCTAGCCATGTAGCTAGGAGCATTGGGGAGCCGCCATGCAGCACCCGGGGACCAACTCCAGTTCTTCTTTCCATTGCTGTGGTCAGGGGCACAGACAGGAGAATTAACCCTAAAATCACCCCCCCCCCCATTCTCCCCAATTGTATCCGGCCAATTACCCCACTCTTCCGAGCGGTCGCTGTTCCACCCCCTCTGCCGATCCAGGGAAGGCTGCAGACTACCACATGCCTCCTCCGATACCTGTGGAGTCGCCAGCCACTTCTTTTCACCTGACATTGAGGAGTTTCGCCAGGAGGACGTAACGCGCGGGAGGATCATGCTATTCTCCCCAGTTCCCCCTCCCCCCATACAGGCGCCTCGACCGACCAGAGGAGGTGCTAGTGCAGCGACCAGGACACACACCCACATCCAGCTTCCCACCCTCAGACATGGCCAATTGTGTCTGTAGGGACGCCTGACCAAGCCAGAGGTAACACGGGGATTCGAACTGGTGATCCCCGTGTAGGTAGCCTACGGGATAGACTCTACCCAGACGCCCGTATTAACCTTAACATGTCTTTTTGATGGTGGGGGAAACCGGAGCACCCGGAGAAAACCCACCGCAGACACGGGGAGAACATGCAAACTCCACACAGAAAGGACCTGAGATGACCCCCAAGGTTGGACAACCCTGGGGTTCGAACCCAGGACCTTCTTGCTGTGAGGCAACAGCGCTAACCACTGGGCCACGGTGCTGCCAATTTTATCCCCAATTTTATACTAGAAATAAATCTTGATAGCGATCATCCAGCTCACAAGCCAAGGGCAGTGTGTGAAGATTCTATTAGGACCCTTCAAGGTCCACATAGACAACCTGCCTCGCCGCATACGTCAACATTTGCATGCTATCATCATCTTTACTTTATCCGTGTCATGGCAAATGTTTCTCTTCCTTAACCGGAGCCAGTGTTTACTGGAATGGCCGAGAACCCCTCCTTTCCTCTCTCCACTCGCCACAATCAAATTTACTCTGTCTTGAGTACATGTTTAGTGGGGACCATTTGTTTGAGGCAAACACTCAGGGCCCTCATATGTCATTGACCAATGTCCACAAAATAAATCCTATCAAGTTCAATCTTAGTGCCCTGCACCATTGTTTTCTTAATGCAATATGTGGAAATAAGCCCATCCGCCTTGTCCCTTTTGGCAGTGCATTATGAACTTCCGCAAGCCCCCCCCCCCTTCTATTGGTGCGAGTGAGTCTGGACAAACTTACAGATGATATCATGATGGGTTTCACAAACACCGCCGTCCTACTGTTGACATCCACCAGGCTTGAAGTATTGTATTTACTGTACAACTAAGAGGAGCACCGTGGCTAACAAACATGTGCATGGCGGGGAAGGCAGGCGGGGGGGGGGGTGTGTAGACGTACCCGTCCTGCTTGTTGATAAATTCACTGCTTCTTCACTAGCCCTTGGTTGAGGTTTACCTACAGAGAAAGCCTTAACAAAACAAGCGGGACCCATGTAAATATGCTGTGCCCAACAGTGGCACACGCAGTGTTGGCTTACACAGTGCTAGCGGTGTTTTTCTTTTTACCTCCAAATTTGCACGGAAAACTAATCATGCTCTGATAAAGCCCATGGTAAATATGAGGGAGATTGACACCCACATGTCAAAGTTTACATAGCCGGACCAAGTGTACATATAGGAGCAGGGGATCAGGCTGCTGAGTTGGGTGAGACTAGACCGGACTGGACTGGCCTGACCTTGGCGGGTTTGGGGAAACAGACACTTAGTGCTCGCCTTACGCATTGGGAAGTAGCGGCGGCAATTCGGAGCGCATCATTGAGAACATAAGTAAACAAAATGAAAGCGTAAAAAAAAAAGCATCTTTACTTTTTCAGGGTGGAATGGGTTGATGCGCTGGCAGTTATGATGTCTATGGCTATTATGTCGCACTCCGCTCACGGAAAAACATTAAAACCAAGTCTGGAGATGGCTTCCATCTTGCCGGTCCCTGGCAGTCTTCCAATTGCTTGATAATCCACAGCAAAGACAGTGCAGCTAACAGAAAAGGTTAACCCCTGACTGATGTGTCTGATGTTAATCTATAGATCAATTAGGGAGAGGCACACTGGGTCAAGCTACAGATATTGCTGTGGCTATTAGTTCCCCTATCTGCCATTATTACACAGTCACATGCTTAAACATTGGGCTGGGTTGGTATGCTAGGCACAGATGCCTAGGGTAAACAGACAGGCCTACAAGGCTTGCACAAAATATTGATCTGACAGCAGATGGGAACCTCGATATCAGCCATTCAGTTTTTCCATGGCTGTGTGGTCTTGTGTGTGTGCATGTGTTAGCACATTTGTGGCAAATGTGTTTGGGGAAAAATATTTAACTGTGAATGTTGTTTGTTTAAAATGCCTGAGTTGTTCCTCTGGAATTTTTTTTTTCTATTCCAATTTCAGATCAAGCGTGCTTGGGTAGGCAAAATGCTGCAACAAATAGTGATATTATATTGAGTGCATGCGAAAAGAGTAAAAAAAAAGTTTTTGTCCACAACAACTACATGTAATTTTAAAAATCATTCTGAGTTTTTAACCTTTAATTTTGACTTTTAACATCTCAAGGTTAAAGGTTCAGAAACTTCAAACCGAGGAAACTCAAAAAGAGCGTTTTATTAATTTTTATGGTTTAAAGAAATTGACAAAGTCCTTGTAAAAACAGTGGTTTAGTGCACATTCATTTACAAGAGAGAATGGGCTTCTTTGTCAAAATTACCAAAAAGAAACAAAACGTTATTTTTAGTTTGATAGTCTAGCTGACATTCTTTGACTTTTTAGATCTGAACTTCTGCTTTCCGTCACCATGTCTGTTTCTGAAAGCAGGTTTTCTCTCCAACATGCCAAACAAAGCTCACGTCTCTTGAAACGCATGCATCAACTCCTTTTGTCACGTTAATCTGCGTCTAAAAGAGAGAAGTCTTGTCAGAAAAGATGGATTGAGATTTTCCATTACTTCACTCTCACAGAATTAACTTAGCAGCGAAATAACTAAGGAGGTGAAACGATACCTCGTCTATTGCCATAATAAAGGAATCGAGTTCTTCGGCATCTAGACTCATTCATGTTTTGGCTCATCAAAAAGTCTCATGCTGGGAAAAATGTCAAGAGTAGTGACCCATTTATTGGCGAGGGATGCTCCTTTCTTTCCAAAGCTGGCATTAATTTCAGAGCATCACGTCATAACTGAGAAATGCAACCGCTCTCCGTTGTTATGAATGGCCGATCTCTTTATGAAATTTGGATCTCCATAAGGGGTTTAAGCTGGGCCGCATATTTCTACAGACTTTGCCTGTGCTCCACAATACAGACAAGGTGTCCAAATAGAATTGACAGGCTAATCCAACATTCCTCAATACGATAACCTCACAGGATCATCACAGCGGGGGTATCGAAACATATTCATGGCTAATTATGTTTTTTCAGTCTCCCAGAGCTTGGTGGTGTGTTCTGGCCCTGGGGATCAATCACTCCGAGCTGCCTGGCCAAACACCATTGACAGGGCAGACACAACGCAAAGCTGGTTCAGCGCCTCTATGGCATGCCGCCATTCAATTTGTCTTGGTCACAGGGAGGCATGATTATTCAGAAATTAGCGATTATTTCCCTGGGTAAACAGGCCGTACTGGGATGTGTCATCTCTTGTGCGCCTTGCCGATCACCGGGTCTTAACAAAGGGGGCCGCAGCCTTGAGGAGCGACCGAGGCGCCGGAGGCTGCTCCCCCGAAAAGAGTAGCTCCTGCCGCTGCTCGGTGCTGGAACCAGCAACTCGACACAGCCCTCCCTGATAAAGTGGTATTTCCCGCATACAAAGGAGGAATCAGGCTTAATCTCTTTCCGACCCACACCCCCTTCTTTCTTCCCAGCAAGAGAGCACAATGAGCGCGGGCCTTGTCTTAATCCAAATGTGAGCTATCACAGCAATCTGATAACACAGGCTGATCAAAGTCTATTCAATGCTAATCAGGACAACAGATCAACATTATGATCTAATTAGAGGCACCCCATGTGCCTCTGGAGTGAAATGCCCGAGCATTGCAGACAGCATAGAATGGCGTTTAAATGCTGAAGAGGAACAATAGGATTGTAAAACTGTGGCATAAGCTTAACCCTAACTCATGCTGTCAATGTGGGATAGACAGTAGTTGACAGTCACAGTAAAATAGCAGTAGTTTTGGGACCTTGCATCGAGCTGCAACAACTTTAAAGCGGCACCAGGTCACTTTATGGATTTTGACGTCTTTTACACCAACTGTGGCAAAAGACAACCAAGAGACTTTTTTCCTTCTTCTTCATAGCGTAGCTACAAGAATCATGCATTTCTTTACAAGCCACAGCTCAAAACACTGTCAGAGAAGACGAACAGCTTTGTTCGCAGACATGGTAAAGATTGCTAAACTTATATATGTGCCAGAAAGCAATCATTGCATATATTTCCCAGCAGGTTTCGTGCCTGGTGGAAGACAAAATGCAGAGTGAAAACAAGGCCTCTAGGGAACTGATCTGAACAGCAATCATGTCATTCTCCCATAGCCATCACAATGTGCAACCAAAATGAATTTAATGATTTGTTAAAGCAAAAAAAAGTTACTTCATGCCACTTTAACGTGCTCATCTATACTGATGAGTCAGTGGGCTTCTGCCATCTCCTCCTTTATGGAGAGGATTTGGTGTAAAACGACCTGACCTGACTTTGGCCCATGCAATTTTCACTGCAGTTCATCAGCAGAGAGAGGCTATGTCTGACATGGCTCTATTGTGAACAGGTCGCAGGTTAGTCACACATGTGTTTTCTCTCTCAACATGCCATATACTCCACCTTTAATTCCTATACTGTCTGCAGTAAAAGCAGAAAGCAGCACTATCTTCAAGAGACGGCCAAAAGATGGTAATTGAGGCCTCTGGATGGTTTTTACTTGTGTAGTCATTCTATACTTTCTTGTTAGTTTTGCCATTCACAGTATGCCCAATTAGCCATGAGCTAACAAAGCACCAAATCAATTACCCACTTCCCTCTCGGAAGTTGTTGTCCTCTAGGGGGTTGCATCAGTCACGCCTTGCCTGCAAAGTCATCCCCTGCAACCCCAGAAACCTGGGTGGCCACAGCTCTTTCAAAACAGCACAATGCAGCTTCTACATTCGGTAAACTAAGTCTTCTACAACAAACCTCCCAGCGATGGCTAATCCCATCAAAATGGACTTCTCGACAAAAACAATAAAAGCAAGAGCCCAATAATGACAGTGATATGTCACGCATGGAATGCCGGGAAGGCAGAAATCAGCATGCGATGAAAATGCCTCGCGCAAAGGCCAGCATCCATTCACACCTGGGCCTAAAACAACAAATCTGTTTTCAGATCGGGCCATGTTTAGATACTCCTTAGCTACCAAAATAAAGGCCAGATGCGCAGGCAGGGTTCTCATGTGGCTACATGCAGGCTACTTGTGTGCAACGACGAAAGGCAGCCTTGCCGACAGCCACTGCTTTGCAAGCTGACTTTCCCTTTCAGACGGTGTACAAAGAGAGGTTTAACCCTTTATTCCTGACAAAGTGTACAAACATCAGAGACACCGTGGGACTGGGATCTGGCAGAACATCAGTTAGGCGCTGCATTGATAAGTGTTGTAATATACAATATCGAATGCATTTTTCTGGCTAAACAATTTGAAGATGTGGTATGTCGGGGCTGGCAAGTCAAGACATCACAGTGGATAAGGAGGATTATATCACAAATCTGACGGCTCGATATGAGTCAAAGAAAAGGTTGTAGACAGACATAATGAAAGACAGACCAACATTTCAGTTTAACCCTAACATAACAAATGGTGCTTCTGACTTCCCGCTTAGCGTTAGCCCCGATTTCAATGTGGCGGCTATGTGTTAGCTCTAGCCCAGACTATATCTGACTAAATGTAGCCCACTTTTAGACCAAACTGAGTTAATTAAATATTACATAATTATGTATTGTCTAAACAATCTTAACTGTCTAAGATACACTATGCAAGTTTATATTTTGTGCTAGCATACTTTTGTTTTTTGTTTTTTGTTTTGGCAGTGGCTGTTTAGCTTTCCATCTAAGAGATATAGATGCCTGCAAGACTTTTAACTTTTCAACCAGATTTGCGCTGGTTTTAGCCTGGACGGCGCACACCACTTGGACATCTTTTAGGCGTTTAATCAACGTTAAATTGCCTAGCGAGTCGCTTGAGGCTTGTCTGAGTCCTGTTTGGGTCAGCTAAGTGCACCACCCACCCAACCCCCATCCCTAGTCCGACTCCCCCACACAGGCAAACACAAAAAGACCCACCTCAGTGTGGCCCTATCAATGTCACCGCTTTGTGCAGCAGTCTTTCAGGGTACATGAAGTGTCTCTAGTCACAATGAGATCAATAGTGCGGCCAATTGTAAGGCAGCTAGCATCAGCCACAGCCACACAGGGCTGCAAGACAAAAAAAAAAAAAAAAAAAACCAGATAAAGCTGATAAGTATCGAAACATTGTCAGATCTGTATCTTTGATCTACTTGTGCGCTGCTTTTTATATAAAACATTTCGGGTCCTGCTTCATCGTTGTGTGTCATGGTGTGTGAGATGGGATGGGGCGGCAGAGGAGGGATATTGATAAACCATATATCCATATAGTTGAAAGGTCCCTGAGGACCTTTAAAAGTTTTCTGTGTACTCTGCTGAGCTGGACCTTTCCTGTTTAGTGACCTCGGCCGGCCTATAGGTACACTAGCTTGGACAGGTCAGTGCCATTGATTTCCCATTCCCTCTTGGCACAACGAAGACTTGTCAACGCACCAGTGAGACGTGTCCTTGACCACAATGTAACCCACAGTGTTTTAGCCACCAGCATTATTCCAGTCTTTCGGTGACAGTCCTTTCACCAGAGATCACATGCTAAAGCCTTGTAGTAGCCTATGTTTGGCTATAATGCAACAAGAAACATGTAAATCACCATAGTTATTTAATAAATTCACTAAAATAGATTCAGATGTCTATGTTAATTACATTTGTTCCCATTACTAATTGTGTAAATTGCTGCAGAGTGTGTCATTACAAATAATCGGAGACCACCAAGTTTGTTAGACTCTGGGAAAGATTTCCCCCAAAAGAAGTTTCTCTTCTCCTTTCCCTGCAGAAAAAGCCCGAGTCTAATTTGCCATCATCAGGTTCTTTTGTTCAAACTGGGGCTGGTATTTGAGAATAAGCCTCCCTCCATAGATGGAATAGTGTCTCGACAGGCAGTGGCAAGACTCTGTCAAAACCTTCCTCAGAGACAAATCTTTGTGAGATCTGCCATGTTCAAGGCTAAATAATGTTGTCTTAATGACAAAACAAATGATGCAAACTTGCCGACTGGCTTGCAGCATGGGAAATGTGCAGCTAAAGAATGGACATGCAGTTTTTGGATATCACTTTTTTTGTGTTACGCTTAATGTTTTTCCCCACTGAGGTAATCTTTGCCGCTGCAGGCCAAACCACCATATTCATAATTTGGCTTCATAACATGTCATTAATATTGGCTGTAGTTTTATTAACTAGTTAGATGCAGAATGTTGCAAGTTTTGCTGCTGTGTTTAACAATACGTCAGAGGGCACAACATTTGAAATTGAAATAGATACCTTTACTTTATATTCATTATGTAGTTGTCCTTCGAAAAATGCCACGCGTAATGTCATGCAATATCTGACAAAATGACCTTAATTTAAAGGGCTGCCATTGATGTCAACACCAGGTAAATACCAAGTTGCAAATGGGCATTGATTGTTTAGATGCTCCAGGTGACACCTTGTCAGCGGAGAGAACTTTTATTTACCTCTCAAATTTCACAGAATGTTTTCAGGGCACTAAAAAGTGTTGACATAGCACTAAACCGTTTATGCCGTAAGAGTTAGGCTGTATAAAACTCATTATACTGTATCTTATTAATTGGTATGCATATAAAATCTATCACCCAAAAAAAGAGGACTTTTTCACAGTGCGGCTGAACACGAAAGGAAAAGAAGCATGTCTCCGAATTAAGACTCGTTGTTCAAACAGAGCAGACGGGTTTAAAATCTTCTCCACCTTACCATTCTGCAATGTTGTGCTGATTGTAGCGGCAGCGGATTTCATTTATAGAAATGCATAGTATCCTAGCATCCTTGCTTTTCTCCCTGGTTGTCTCACCAACAACCGGACCACCCTCTGTAGCGGCGTAATTCAATAAGGAACATGTTAATGAGATGCAAATTAGTCAATACATTTACAGCATATTTGAGAAACTTTATTCACTGTTTTAATGCAGACAATCCCTTTGATTGTTTAAATGTACAAACTATTCAAAAGATTTCTTTTGTTCTTAGCCTTTGTAAGAAAGTGGGGAAAATATTTAGAATGCATTAAGTTGTGAATGCCGCTTGTCATGGCTGACAATGACGGGTAATAGATGTTAGCGTTGATGGTAAAGGGGACAAAAAGAAGCGGCTCTCTGTTGTGCACAAACTGCCTGGCACAACTAAAAATGAATCCATTTACTTCAGACTGTTTACTTTGTACTTTTGGCTGTAAAGGCAAAGAAAATAAAAAACCTCCAATTCACGAGGTGCAGGAGCCAAGGCCTCAACTTCTCTTTCATGGGCCACGTTTTTTCAGCTTTTAAAAAACTCACACGCCAAGCGGCCCGGCAGCCAGCGCTGACAAGGAGTGGGGGGGGGGCGGGAGAGAGAGAGAAGGAGAGAGAGAGAGAGAGAGAGAGAGAGAGAGAGAGAGAGAGAGAGAGAGAGAGAGAGAGAAGACAAAACCAAACACAAAAACAGTAACATCTGCAGGCGCTTCCAGCCAGACAGTTTGATGTGAATAACTCAGCACTTTGTGCCCTGACCTTGGCAAACAAAGGGGGGGGCCTCTGGAGCGCTGCGGGGCACCCCGGGAGGCGAGCGCCTGGGGAGCGCCCTTGCTCGTTTCGCTGAGCTGGATTTATTGTCTCCAACGCCGGGGCGAGGAGGTGCCACCGAGGCACCCAGGCACTGCATGCCACTCGGACTGTCATAGTTTCGGCTCCAAGATGGCCGCTGGACAAATGAAACGGAGCGACGCAGGAATAAAACATCAGTTTCGGAGTGGTGCACCGGGATCACCGTTGCCATATGAATGCAGATCAGGGTCAGGCAAATAACTATAGGAGTGGCTTTTTAAAGAGATTGGTAAATGTAGAGATAGATCAATGCGAGGGGAACGGATGAATATTTATCAATCCTGCCAGAGGATGCGAATGCTAACGCAGATTTATTTCACCTCAGCCCAAAGTTAAAAAAAAAGGCAAATTCCTCCCGATCAAATCAAAGGGGGGGAATAACAAAGCAACTGTGTACTTCAAGACTTAAATCTTACAAGTTCCTAATCCTCCTGAAGTCCACATGGGACCTTTGGTCTCCATGGCAACGCCGGGGCATTCAACCAAGTGATTGCCTCCAATGAATTTCAGATAAGACAAAATGGAAGTGAATTGATGTGATTTTAATGCAGAAGTGAGCGGTGGAGGGGAGGTCCACTCGGTTCATATTTGAATAAAGCAAACAGAACAGACAAAAGGCTGACAGCCGTAAATGACATTGTCAGTACAAAAATTATCAGCCAGTTTACAATCTGTTTGCTCATGTAGAACAAACAGAATGTGTGTGGCATCCCCGGGCTTTGTGAATGGCAGGGCCGGCGGCAGGCGGCGGGAGAAAAGCAGATATCAGCTCCCCCTGCAGCCCTGCAACAATTAGATAGCAATTTGACAGGCACACTCAAAATGTCAGTTTGTTGTTCTCTGCCAAGGGCACCACATCTTTTTTACCGAGTGGGAAATACATAATTTAGGTAGCGGGAACAAAGACAGAACGCGTGACCTGCGGCCGGGGGACTCGCAGGGTGGGATATCACAGACGCAGGGAGACGCATTCCAAACATAAGACCCTCAGTTACCTAGCGAGGGCTCGAATCAAGGTCTCCCTATCCCCCCTTCCTCCCTCTTTGGTGGTAGGGGACCAACAGGGGGGAATCCTCCTTAAAGCCAGGCCCATTAGGTCCCGTCCGCTCCCTCGCTCGCCCTTTGTTGCGTTTTGTCACGTTTTGTTTTGAGCTTGTTAATTTCTCTAAAGCCGCGCGGACATGCAGCAGCTGGCGAGCTCGCGGTGGGCCACAAGGCATCAATTTTACCCCCCGGGACAAGGAGGTAAAGCAGGCCCGGCCTGCTTCTGACAGGACCTTGAACCTCCCCACTGTAACGCCGTCGCTCCGCGTTGCCAAGCAGCCGCGCCGCAAGTCCGGCGACCACAGAACGGGGTGGCGCCGGAGAAGCGCAAGCGGCGTCATCATCGCTCATAACGTTGTGCGGACGCACAACGCTTGAGATGCTGATGCCAGCCAGTCACAACGCCGGCTGATCTTCGCTGTGGTTTTCCTTTTACTACTCAACTTGATAGTAAACTGAATATCATCAAATGTCAGAGGTTTGGGTTATTATAACAAAATGAGCAATTGTATAGAGGCCCGCTCATATGCTAATATGTGCAAAGTGTGCACTGAGAGTGAAAACAACAACAACAACAAAAGAGATAGATACGGAAAAGCCTGACAACGTAGGCCTGATGTACGGAGTCCGGGAGGGGACTTACTAAAGCGCGCAGAGCTATAACTCGCACGCGCGCTTTATAAAAAAACAAAAACGTCCGCGTCACCTTCCGGTCTCCGTACTGACGCTCGCAGTAAGAGCGCAAAATGAGGCGCCTACACAAAAGCTAGACGGCTCAAGTCGGGGATCATAACTGACAGGAAAGTAGTCTTGAGACGTGAACACAAAAAAAAAGAAAGAAAGAAAAAAAAGCGAAGGGCCTCGTTTAGCGCAACTCATCCAACAGACCTGGAATCTGAAAACGGGAGTCGGCGGCGGAATCTTGCCCGGGACCTTCCCGCGTCCCGCGCTCTCCACGCGCCCCGTCGGGACGTTAATTGATATTCTTCTCCAGCAGCGCTCCTCGCAGTGCTGTGAGCTGCGCTGTGGAGATGCCGTTTAGTCTTATTAAAAAGTTGTTTGATTAGCCGGCCCTGGAATGGAGGCTGTGGAAAGGTCTGGAAGTGGCAGATAAAAGGAGGAGTGATAAATAGAGGGGGGGGGGGGGGGAGCACGGCGATTGCCAGTCAGCCACTAGAGCATCAAAACACATCCATTTCTCTGCAAAGTTGATCCAATTATTGTCAGCCACTCACAGATAGCCACTATATGCTTTACTCCTTTCACTCGGGGCTAAATTGCTCTTCCCTTTTTTTTTTTCTTCTCTTTTTTTTTGCCGATACGGCAATCGGTCATAAAGGGCCAGCCATCATTAGTGCTGTTTGAATTGGAGCCCTGTAGTGTTTGGTTAAGGGGGTAAATGCAAATTTAATGAAAGAATAAGGCTGCATTTACATATCAGCCTCAGCTCACACGGGGAAGGTAAACATTCTGTTTATCTCGAGTGTCATTTTATGATTTCAGTGGAATACAAAACCGACCTTGGCCCAGTCAGAGCAAAAGACCAAAGAAATTTACTGTTGTCCAAACACAATTTATTCAAGTAGAACTTGTCAACAAATCTCCTATAACTCAGCAAATAAAAAGAAGAATATGAGGATGTTTGTACCGGAAATGCACCGATGAACCCTGATTTCTAAGTGCAGTGAGTACTGGTATTGCAACACTTGTTTGCAAGCAAACGTCGCAAAGGGTCCTTAAATGAAAAATATATTTCTTGTTTATTAATTGCACGTTGAAGTGGCGTCGTCGAGGGAAATGACTGCGTTTGAGAGTGTTTTTGATTTATCAAATAATTGGACAGATTATAAACATGTAAAAAAAAAAGTAGAACCTGACGGAGGAGCTTTATTTATCTGCAGGATTTTTCACGTCACACTCCTTGAATATATGCAATACACGAGGTGTTGTTGTACACCTACCGTGTGTGAGTCATTATAACGGAAGTGAGTTATATTTAAACGTTCCTTTTTTGGGGGGGGGGATACAATGAATTTACCAAATTGATCTCAGACAGTTTGGAGGAAGAGCAAACAAAAGCGATGAATAATAAATCTAATTTACCCTTTTCTTAGAGTCAGTGCTAGGAAGGAAAATATCAAACAAACACCATTCAATTTCTGCATAGCAAGTGAGGTGAGTTTGGGTCTCCCGGAAATGAGGCAAAACACTGCCATCTATGGCCACGTTGGGAGGACTGCTGACATCCTCTGCACACAACACGAGGGCAAATGCAAAAATCTGGCGTTGGTTTGAATTATTTATAACGTTTGGTAACATTAATTAACACCATTGATACCTCACGAGTCTTAAAATGTGTCGGGGGGTGGGGGGCCGGAGGGCTCAGACCAAAGTTTGTTTTATTTTTTAATTTTTTTGGTTTCTCGTGATGCCGTCATATTTTTGGCTCCAGAATTTGACAGATTAAATAAAAAACCGAGATTTTCATCCAAATGGGCATCTGGTGGCCATATCCTTTAAGCAACACAATTCCGCACAAATCAGGGGTTCTGTCTGAGCTTTCCTACCACCTGCCGTGTAGCTTCCCCTCAAAATGGATGAGCCCGCTTTTTATTGTCTCGTCGTAATTTATGTCTTAACCGCAACAGACATTGTACCTTTTTCTACGTAGACGGACAGTGTGATGACGTGATGAGATACTTGCTTTGTCTTAAAAAAGAAAAAGGCTACTGTATCTCTAAATATCTAAATATATGTTGGCAATAGACACACACGCACACACACGTGCACACACACACACACACATCAGGACTGAATTTTGACTTTGGTTCAAGAGGGATGATTGCATTAAGGCACAATAATCAAGTGCATATAGCTGCCAGACTGGGGTAGCAGGTTGGTGGCGAGGCATAGAAGAAAGCCAGATGTCAGGGCTTCTATAGCTTAGGCCTTGACCAGGCCTTCGTCTGCAGCGGCCCTTTATGTAGCTGTGTGTCTGATGCACCCGTTCCCTATGGGAGCCCAAAGGCTTTAGTGGTGATGAGACGCGATCTGTCCCGTCTGTCACCTCTCTCTGCATGTTATTCATATGCCATCCATACAGTCAGTCCTCCGAGGGCTCTAATCCCCGTCTCCTGAGGTAGCACACAGACAGACAAGCAGGCGGGCAGGCGGGCTGGGCTGGAGGCCGTTCGTACTGTAAGATATCTAACACGCTGGGCGTTTCCCATCGACAAAATTTCAATCCAAGCGTGAGGTTGCCAAATAGTGGCCTACTCTGCCAAATGGCCATTCGGATTCATACAATAATGCATATGGGCGAAGGTTCAGAGATGCAGATGCATTTGCTAAATTTAAACTCTGAATTTGCCATGACTAAACAAACCGATTTTTAGGTTAGGATTGGCGTCAGAGGCAGGGTTAGGGGTAGTGAGTCTGCATCTAGAAGTTCCCTGAGTTTTTTGTGAGGAGGGAAGACGTGTCGTTCCTAGGGCTGGATCGTTGGATTGCTGTATCGATTCAACCAATGATCGACGATCCAATGTCATCAATGCAAAGTGAAAGCATCGATCCATGTCATCATCTTTAAGTTACGCCCAGGATGTGAAGATTTTAAAGCTGAATATCTCTAAACCACCGAGCACACAGATAGAAGAACCCTGTAAATCTGAGGCGACGAAGCAGAGATGTGCATGTGCAACATTTGCTCTTAAACGTGAGAGATGTGGCACTTTATAGTGAACAACAGGAGTACCATTTTTATTCTTTTTCTTAAAAATAGTTTGTTTTTCATGTAAATATCTGGTAGAGCTCAGTAATAAAATGGACATATTTTAGTTGCTTTTTGTGAGTTGATATGAATGTAACCCATTGTGATAAATGGGCATATGATATCATCTCATATCGATCGCAGGCCCCTGAATTGAATCGAGTTGAAATCGTAGCGTGGCACACTTTGCGATATCAGCAAATATCGTATCATTGTCCAAAGAATTGATACGATATCGTATCATGATGAAACTTGTGATTTACACCCCTAGCACTCGTTCCATATATTTCTTTTTGATATTTTTTTTGGATTTTGATATACTTCAATGATCCCTGTAGGGAAATTATGCTCTGCATGTAACCCCTCCTAGCTGTGTAGCCAACCCGATATCATGAAATTTCGTTCTTATATTGACGAAAATTAATCTATTTGAATCGTCCACCAGTGGACGATTGTTTAACTTTTCTCGTCCTGCACTGGACGAATTTAAGTCAGCGGAGGTTTCAATGGACTGTGTTTTCCATGCAGAATTGAATGTTTCATTCAGAAGGCTGCGAGAGATTGTATCATTTCAAAACTGACAGGGTAGATCAATCATGTTGTAACTAGCCAAGATATCGCTGTTCAGTGACCCTAACCCTAACCCTAACCTTAACCACAGCCTTCTGAATGAAACGTCCAATTCTGCACGAAAAACACAGTCCACTGAAACCTCCACTGACTTAAATTCGTCCAGTGCAGGACGAGAAAAGTTAAACAATCGTCCGCTGGTGGATAATTCAATAGATTAATTTTCATCAATGTAAGAGCGAAATTTCGTGATATCATGTGTGTAGCTAGGAGCAGTGGGCAGCCGCCATGCAGCGCCCAGGGACCAACTCCAGTTGGTCTTGCCATTGCCTCGATCGAGGGCACGGACAGGAGTATTAACCCTAACATGCATGTCTTTCTGATGGTGGGGGAAACCAGAGCACCCGGAGAAAACCCACCGCAGACATGGGGAGAACATGCAAACTCCACACAGAGGACAAGCTGGGGTGACCCCAAGGCTGGACAACCCCGGGGGTCGAACCCAGGACCTTCTTGCTGTGAGGTGACAGAGCTAATCCCCGTGCCGCCTAGATTTTTGCATAGCAAATCATTAAAGTTACAGGGGGGGGGCAGAGGGAACAAGGCCTCGGTATATAATAAACTTATTTTCAGTACATGGAAAATCTTAGTTCAAATGAGATCTATAAACGGTGATGTGCATGCAACATTGCAGTTAGGTGGCATCAGAAAATGGAGCTACTTCAGCCCTCCCCACCACCACCACTGTGACCACACACGAGAGTAAATTTGCTCAGCACGTCATCCCCTGATGCTTACAAACAAATACAGAAAGAGTTTATGTAATGCATTTATTTAAACAAGCCATAAGAAATAAGCAAATAGATCATTCTTAGGGATTCTTTGCTTTGCAAACATGCCTATTATAGATTAAAGTTTGACAGTATGCCAAAGTTATCAAGGTAAACTAGAATGGTGACTGACAAGTGAAAGAGGTTTCTCTTTGTTCAAGAGAACGAGAGCGAGAGAGAGAGAGAGAAGAGAGGCAAGGGAGCGAGAGAGAGAGAGAGAGAGAGAGAGAGAGAGAGAGAGAGAGAGAGAGAGAGAGAGAGAGAGAGAGAGAGAGAGAGAGAGAGAGAGAGAGAGAGAGAGAGGGAGAGAGGGAGAGAGGGAGAAAATGAGCAAGAAAGGGAGTCAGCATCCATGTGTGAGGAAAGTTCTGCAGGTCTCAATCTATGGCGTACTTGTTTAACCTTCTTCCTGAGAGCACCATCAATTTACTGGGGACAACCTGGCCACTCCCTTCAAGGATCAACACATAAAGGCTGACCTGGGACAGAAACACAGGGTTCACCTCAGAGCCCATTAATCAAGTGTCGGCACAGTGTGTGGATGGGGTCAAATCCTGGCATGCTCTGTTGCAATCGCTAGGTCATGTGCAGGGCAACTTTATGAAAGAAAGGCTTTTTGATATCTTGATATTAACAATACCTTTGAATTAAACGAATGGAAAAAACAAGCAGTTTGACTCGCATTGTTGATTTGTTTCTGTTGCATATTGATTGATTATTGGTTGTGTTTGTCCAACTCAAATACAACTGTTTTTTTAATGGAGAGATTAACCTATTTAACTTGATGCGGAGGGAAAGCACTGACAGAGGTTGTGCCGTGGTCTGGGGTACTATGTGTGTGTGTCCATGTGTGCCCAAGTGTGTGTCCATGCATGCCTGAGTGTGTCCATGTGTGTGTGTGTTCATGTGTGCGTGTGCGTGTGCATGCACAAGACAAAGACCACCTGTGCAGTAGATGGAGACGGTGAATGTGGAGCCAAAAAGTGGTCTGTCAATGGACGTTTGATTTGTCACTCAGCAAACTCGGGCTCCGGCTGAGTCACTTAGCAGGCCACACCCGCTTTTTCTCCACCTCTCTCTGCCTTTCCCTTTTCTTCTTCCTCCACACAAGGTGTATCCAAGGGTTCACATGTAGGCCAGCAGTGTTGACACACATACCTCAGTGCGCGTGGCTCACACCCATGTCTTTCAGCGCCTTGAATTAAGCTGCAGGGAGTAAAAAAAACCATCAGAGAATTCAGGCCGGCTGATAGGGAAGAATATTAATGAATATCAAAGAATATTAAAGTTTCTTCTGGTCATGAGAACATTCCTCGGAAAGTCATGCTTTCTTTCTTTTCTCAGCGCAAAAGCTTAGAGAGGTTCCTTCCCAGGACCACACAGTAGCTGTGCGCATGTTGGTGTTTTCTTTGCTGATGTTCAATATGAACATCTGCGTTCTGAATTGTGGTGAGACTAAAGTATTCATATTGTCCCCCCTAATCATGCAACGGAGACTGTATGGCGTGTTTTAAAGCGAACCCTTTTTTGATATAAGAGCACGCCTACCGATGTAATGCGAGGCACAGCTGAGTCTGAAACGGGAGGACACAGAGCAGGTATTAGCAAAGCCACATCTGAGCCACGCCGCAGGGCTGCAGGTGGCAGACAGTGGCTGGTTCAGAAGGAAAGCTGAATGGACTCCACAGCGACAAAGATCACAGATGCACATGCAAGCCTGTTTACTGTACCCATCATGCCTTTGAGATGGCAAAAAGTTCTCACAGAATAACGTGAGGGCGATTGTAGATAACATAAAATGTCACCTGAATCACTCGAACGGTAGCGGTCAAATTTCAAGCTAGCTCTGTTGTACTAAAAATGGTTTGCCCCTCCAAGATTTCATTCCATGTTGTGCCGCAGTGTAGTACATATGTATCTCCTGGCTCGCCACCTTGTCATGGTGGAGAAGCTTGTGTGTACTAATGATCCCAAGAGCTATGCCGTCCGGAGGTTGGCTCCCGGTAGGGTCACCCAAGGTGGACAAGTCAAGGGGGAGGTTCCAGACAAAGCGCGATCCAACAAAGACCTCAACAGCGGAACCGGTGGAAGATGTCTCCGGGTCATAACGGCAATGAAGGCAGATGAAGGCTACAACAGAGAGTGGTCCCCAATCGTCTGTGTTCTCCGGCCACCCCCTGCCAAGGACTATGTGGTGGCTGCAGGCACATCAGCCACTCCACGTAAAAAGCTGTCACACACAGGCATCCTCCCATTATGCAGCTCGAGGATTGGCCTGTGCGCCCACCTGAGGGCCCAGAGGGACCCAGAGGGAGGACGGTCATCCTTGACCCAGAGTGGCTGCCGATGATGATGATGACATATGCATTGCTCAATTTTTACCTTCCGACTTCTATGATTTTTATAAACAAATACTTAACGAAGCAAATGAAAGCCACCATTAATCGAAAGCTTTTCATCAGGATTGTCCTTTGCAGTACCGAAAACAAACAGTTAGCAACAAAATATCGGTTGAAATCTCAAATCGAATCCGAAAAAGAAGTGGACGTTGATCTTTGAAACTTTTCAAAGTTTCTGACTAGCATAAAGTTTCTGTTGTGGTATAGCACATATGCGATTCTCAATTTAATTTTTTTGCACCTTTATGATTTTCATAAATAAATGCTTTATGAGGCAAAACCCATCTTTCCATCAGTTCTGTACTTTTCCATACTGAAAACAAGAAGTTCACCATTAAAATGGCAGTCAGAAGTCAACTTTTTGACGTTTCTGGGGACATTTCAAGCCAGGTGACTTAAGCGGAGACCTTCATGAAGGCTTCAGGGGTTTGTAACACAATACAAGGCCGAGTGCAACAAATGGCTAATTAATTTAGGGTGTAATGTCGAAGCGGAAGCAGCACTGCACACCTTAACTAGCGTGTTGGGAAACCCAGTTACTGCACAAAGTGCAAATCTGACATTTTAACGCCACTCTCTCGCTGACAAAGACCGACTTTCTGTACTGGGGCTAATGTGACAAAGTGAGAAAGTGCACGTCTGCATCGGACTGATGGACGTCAGAGAGGGATCTACATGTAAATGAAATGAAACCTCCCAGGTCAGACGAGAGAAAATTTCCCATGACTGAGAGCGCTTTGAAGATGAAGTTTGAGAGCTTCAGACAAAGGTGTGAGATTATTTAGACAGTTGAATATTTCTACCACATATTTACCACATATCTCTTAAAAAAAGTTTCCAAGTCACTCAAGTGGGAAAAATAAATGCAGGTCAGCTTGGCAGCATGTATTTTGTTCAGTTTACCAGCTACATAGTGAAGACATCTGCTTGGCTCAACATAATGGGGCATACCATACTATAAAATTGCTGCTTTGGATAACTAGTCTGACCGCCGGGGTCAGACTCTTTTTCCGCTTGACTTTTAAAGGGGAACGGAGACAAACTGAAGGTGTCCATTGCAGTAAGCAGCTAACTGATAGTTTGGTCCAGACAATGAGCGGGTGCCACTCGGTCACATTCCACGCATGCCAGTCAGACTGTCACTGACCCTGAAATGGAGCCCACTTTCCCAATTAGGGTCATTAGTGTGAGCCAGTAAGTGCCCCAGTCACACTTGGCTGAAAAGCAGAGCCACTTTGGCACTGTGGAAAGACCCCAAGCAAAACACTACAAATAAAAGCTGTTTTTTGGCCTTTTCACCAAGTTTCACTCAAAGATCTCGGTCAAGCCGTTTAGAGGACGCTGAGGATAGATGCAAGTTTATGTGGTCGCTTTTGACATGCGTGGACGTTGCCTTGGGGGGCCTGATTGTCATTTCAATATTTCACACATTGAACGAGGAGACATTCATAGTTTTCGAACTATTCAGAAACAGGGTCAGCAACTTGGGAAATGAGAATAAGATAAGGTAAGATAAAATGTACTTTTATTATTCCCCATGGGGACATTTATCTTCTGCAATTTAACCCATAAAAACACACACACTGGAAGCAGTGGGCAACCGCCGTGCAGCGCCCGGGGACGAACTCCAGTTCTCCTTTCCACGCCTCGGTCAGGCGCACAGACGGTATTAACCCGTTAAGGCGCGTCTTTAATGGGGGGCGGAAACCCACACAGACACGTAGGGGGTGGGCCCGCAAGGCACGCACGCACTAACGTTGGATAAAAAAAAAGAAGAAGTGGATTAAAAAAAAATTGTATTTTTTATTTCTTTTAATTTAATTTTTTTAAAATAAAAAAGTCAGGAGGCAAATGTTTATTGTGCTCTCAACCCTTTCTTTTAAATGAACGTTTCAAAAAGATGGCAGTCTGTGTTGTCCAATCACAGTCGCCCAGTGATTTTGAACTTTAACCTTGTGTAGACGTCACGTGAACCGTTTGCCGCGGAGAGGCGGTTCTGCCGCAGCAATTCAGAACGAGCGAGCGGAAATGCCGCGGCGGAGCGCAAAAACGGCAAAATGAGAAACGAAAAAGAAAAAAGATTCAAGCAAAACTACCGAAAATATTTTCAATACTGCTGTGAAAGCCATTACAAATCCGGGGGGTGCGGATCGCGCTGGGACAAACGCAGGCGCATCCGTTTTTTGGCAACATGGAGGCTAACGCTGCTAGCCGCACCGCTCCTGAACAACAGGTAGCCATGGAGACAGCCTGGCGATGGCGATCAGGAGGAGGTAACAAAAGCACATGCAGAAAATGATGAACAGTAGCCGTCAGACCGCTAGTTTACCGGGGAATATAACATCCCACGGTGAAGAGGGCCATACTTGACTTGGGGTTCGTGCAAACCTGAGGGACCCTTTCCCACGGATAAAAACGGCAGGTGCTTTCCAAATGACTATTATTGCAAACGATCTAAGTGTGGTTGTAAGGTCACCAAAAACTATCCGAGAAGCAATGTGTCCCACAACAGACTTCGGACTAGCGATTCTCCGCATTGAAGGCCAGCGCGCTCGTCAAGGAATTCGCACAGGGGAACGCAAGGAGGAAATGACGTCTTGGTCATCGTTAAAGGTAAGAAAATACATTTGATTCTTTTAGGGATATTTATGAATCACGGAATTAAATTAACACAGGGAAAGTTGTTGGCCTAGCCTTAGGCCTATTTGTGTGTCTGTTTTCTGCGCTCGTTTATGAATAGGCTGTTGTGTTTCTTCTGTGCTTGGCTACCAAAATATCTGTCTTGGCCTTGGTTGAGCGGCTACGGGGTGTTTTGCCCATTGCCATGGTATCGATTGTTTTTGGTTTGCTGTTACAGAGCTGTGTGTTGGTTGGCGTTACGTGGTTTGTACGATGGGTTTTCATTCCAAGTTGAGTAATCAGAAGATGACATTAACTACTAACTTGGCTATCTTACCGAGCTTGCAATATACATTGCATATTGATCATTTTACTGTAAGTCAAGTAGTTGCGTGCATGATTTATTTTTCAGTTAATTTTGCTTGTGTCACTATAACCGCACCTCCATTGGGAGGGGGAGGGGGGGCAGGGGAGAACATGCAAAGTCCACACAGAAAGGACCTGGGGTGGCCTGGGGTTCGAAACCAGGACCTTCTTGCTGTGAGGCAACAGTTCTAACCACTGGTCCACTGTGCTGCCTATGGTGAATAATGCATTACAGGGTCAAGCTCAGCTATTGCCTATTACCAAGGTGAATAAAATGATGGATGTCGGCAGTTGGAAAGCAATGGGATGGCTGAGTCAAAGGAACAAGGGTGACAGTTGATGACAGTTGCTTCATTTCTCCATGTTGTAGGGGACAATAGTCCACAGTAGTGGCTACAGCAACGTGTGCTTTCGTGGACATGAGTCAGTGGCACACTTCCTAACCGCCGTTCCTTGTCAGACCATCTGCATGAGCTTATAAGCCTATTATTATTTTCATGTCATATGGAAATAGATATTGATTCTGTGAATCATATTTTCCTATTCCGCACAATAGTCGTTGTTGAGGTGAAACCATTCCAGATTCCGGAAAATAAAAAGAGGGGCATTTACATCTGCGGTCACATCTTTTCTGCATTGTCTTCAGATAAAACTTTAGACGTTAACGTGTTTAGTAGATACAGTTAGTCATTTTACTACTTATTTGGTTGGGCGGTGCAAATGTTGCTTAGAAACTTCTGTTTATGGATGTGGAGTTAATGACAACTGCCACTGAATGGGCCCAGCATCATTGAAATGTGCGTGAAGTCATTGGTTGCTGTAACACAATGGCGGAAGCCTTTAGTTTTTTCCCCCCTGAGGTTCCTGAAGTGTGTGCTGTGAAGTTGTGAAATTAAAGCCAATGCATCCACGAAGAAAATCTTTCCTATCGAGCATGCAGTTCAGCTTAAAATTTGGCCAAGTCCTGATGTCACCACACACAACATGAACAACATGTGGATACAGTTGTTTTGATGAGAGGGTACATGCTGAATGTTAAAGGCACAATCCGGAATTGATGCACGCGGCGGCTGTCCGCCATGTTTCCTGCCATTGTTTTGGTCAGACTTGATAAACATCATTCGCTTTTAGTATTTGCGAATGAGGGTAAAAAACAGCCAATACTGCATTACTTTCAATTCCTTTTGACATGTTCAGTTGTCTCCAATTCTCAAATACACAATGTTGACCCGATGGCGAGATATGTCATGTTTCCTGTGGTCAGCGGATCGCCATTGTTGTAGTACTCGAGAAGGTGCCGGTTGCAGCCCAGAGAATGAGGCGGGGCTACATCAGCACCCCAACCCACCCTAGCCCCCATGTGTAGCCTCACCCCATCCTCCAACCTGCAGCCGGGTGTACTTGTTGTACTCCACTTAGCCACGGTGGCTCATGCCATTACGGTTTGTACCTTTAAAGTCAGAGGTCGTAATTTAAAATGTGTTCACTGGAAACTTCGGCCCCCTCAACCATGTGTACCAATGCTTTTTTTTTTCTTGGATCCCCCCCCTTTTTTTTCTCCCCAATTTCTTCCTCGCCAATCGCCTGCTCCCCGAGCCGCCCTGGTCGCTGTTCCACCCCTTCTGCCGATCCAGGGAGTTGCTGCAGACTACCACATGCTTCCTGATACATGTGGAGTTGCCAGCTGCTTCTTTTCACCTGACAGTTAGGAGTTTCACCAGGGAGATGTAGCGTGTGGGAGGCTCACTCTACTCCCTCCAGTTCTCCCTCCCACCCCAAACAGGCACCCTAACCGACCAGAGGAGGCGCTAGTACAGCGACCAGGACACATACCCACATCCGGCTTGCCACGCGCAGACGTGGCCAATTGTGTCTGTAGGGACACCTGACCAAGCCTGAGGTGACACGGGGATTTGAACCGACGATCCCCGTGTTGGTAGGCAACAAAATAGACCGCTATGCTACCCTGACGCTCCCACCAATGCTTTTTTTTTTAAAGTGACATGACAGGAAGTCTGATGTTTCGGTGGTTTTCTTTGTTGGGTGGCATTTTTACCTATGACAGAGTTTAGAAATGTGTGCACAGCACAATTACAGGTCCAAAACTCTGCAGATCTAATGTGTAAACAAACCTCCTTTTGGTTCCCTAAAAATGATTTGCAATAGATTCTGTGTACACCTGCTGCCACTCCAACCATACCTGGCACACCGCTTTATCTTTCTTCCCCCCGACTTGAGATAAGGCATGCTCAGAGATTTGGAAGGCAGCAACACAGTAAAATAATCAGTCATCAACTTTCACATTCAAGAAACAATGAAAGGAAAAGACCGAAAGAGAAATCAAGAGATTAGCACAAAAGCTGTTTGTCAGGATTGCTGTTGAAAAGACGCAACAGTATCTCTGCCGTGCAGGTGGCAGTTGTCTGGATTCATCAGGAACAATTCAGACAGCGGGTTGAGCCTAAGCTGCTGAAAGGTGCTAAAGCCCATGCAGAAATGATGGTACCTCCCTGTGCGCTGTATAAACACAAAACATTTGGTGATACTGCAAGTGTCAAGAAAGGAGTAAAGCGTGAGGCTTGTGTTCTTCCTATGATATTTTCAGAGAAGATGGGAACCGTGCAGCTTGCATGTTCACAGCAACTGCCAATATGAGCCGGGCTAAAGTATTGTGTTATTGTAAACGATAAAAGGTTTTACTGTGCTTTTTCTGAGGAGGGATAGTGTGTGCAATGCAGTATGAGGGTGCAAAGACAAAGGATTACTTCTATTATATGACTATGAATGTCAATACGTGGTCTAATGGCAACTCACCAGTGAATGTGCTGAATGCCTGTGGTGTGTTTGTTTGATGAGTTGTCTGGTTTGTAGTGTCTAAAGCCACTCACCTCCCTCTCTATCATAAAGAGGCTGTTTGCACAGAGATCCTCAGACTTACTTAATATCACACACTGAAAAGTTGAGCGCTCATAAAGCTATTTGTTGATCTGTGGATCTCTATGCCACGTTAGTGAATTGGGGCAAAATAATCAACCATCTCTCTGTTTGTATAACTGCTAAGCCAACCAAGCCTCTGCAAGCAAAGTGGAAGTATTGTGTACATTCACAGCTGTAATATCTTCCAGCAAACGGGAGAGTAGGGCGATACATTTACTTAATGCAAACACGATATTGAACCAGTACAGCCAGTCGATGTTTCTACGTTGGAAATACGTTTTGCAATTGTCACTTGGCAAAGGTGTGAGAATCAAAGCGTGTACATCTTTTGGGTTAATTTATCATTACAAAACACCATGCACCTGGGCCTTTTTCTACTCAATCCTCACTAAAACTGTTGATATTGTGGTGAACAACACTGCTCTCCAGAGGGCAGATGGGACAATAACATATAGGCTGAAGCTCTATGCATTATGCAGTCCAGTCTGGATCAATCAGTGTTCGGTAGGAAACGAGTGTATATCTCTTTCAGGGTGAATAGAAGAAGAAAATAGCATATTAACAACGCCTTCACTAGAATACACACAATTGCAGCAATCTATCATTGGTGTCAACCCATCCAAACACATCAACCACCCTGGCCAGGCTGTCACTCCACATGAATCCTCTGATTGACTTTTCGTTATTCTGACAGGTGGCCTTACCTGGCTGTGGCTAGGACGTAGACAGAATGAAGGGGATATGAAGGGCAATAAAGCCATAACTCACTGGCACTATCAAGGAGACGTTACATACGCAGCACCACCTGCGAGCTGTAAGGGCTTTTTATCACCAGTGGTTTATAGCACCTCTTTTACAGTGGACAGCTGATAGCTGGGATTACCGCAGGAGCAGCGTGGAGAACCGTTCTCATCATCTCAGCAGTAAAGAGCTGGCATCAATATGCCTTAAAGTGCTGTGATTATGGCAGCCATACCTTTTTTTTTTATGTTACTCTCCACTTTCCTGTCTGCCCACCTCTTCTATTGTCCCTCACAGTCTGTTAGCCCCTCTGTCGTTTTACTGAAACAGAGTCCCCCCCCCACACTATAACAATGATCCTGTTTGGTGGCGCCATCAGGTGGTTAGAAATATGTACTGCATGCTGACTCCAGTGCTGCAGGTCTCTTTACTGAACATGTGTTGATGTGCATTAGCAAAAAATTAGAAAGATGCCCTGTTGTTCTTCATGAGAAAATGTGTTGCTGTAGTCTGTATATTAGAATACAGGTGTACCCCCCCTGTACAAATTTACAAAAATAGATATATAAATTTATCTCCATACAAATCTACAGCTACAAACCTAAGCACATATTCAATCAATCAATCAAGCTGCATTTTATATAGCGCTTTTCTAGCTGCAACAGCCACTCAAAGCACTTTACAATATTGATGAAAGCAAACAATGTGCAAATTTTTTCAAAAGCCTTTTGAGTTTTTTTTTTTTTTTGCAATGGCGCAAGTGTCAGTATCACACTATCTAAATGATAGTGATGACAAAAATGGACCGTTAACAGTAGATTGCAAAATTGAAGCTAGATTTATGCAACTGATAATCCTGATTTGACCATTGTCTCGGGAAACAAAACTGTTTACCCACGTGGTTTTTACGGCCATTGAAGCTCTTTTACCATCTGGGTGATTTGCTCCTTTAAGACAATAGCATCTACCAGAAGACAAGTAAGACAGTTCCTAAGGCGTATATTTGAAACTTTATGTGCAACATAACATAATATGTTGACTAAACTGTATTCACATGCCATGATGGCTGACATCCAGCATGCCTGATCCAGTTTAGAGTCAAGGAGGGCTGGAGGTGGCAGGGAGACACCCTGGAAAGATCCCCAGGTCATCGCAGGGCCCCCAAAACACAATCGCTCACACAGGGTTCAAACCTATGGGTGATTTAGTCTCGAACTAGCTTAGCATGCATGTCTTTGGACTGTGGGAGGAAGCTGGGAACAGCCAAAGGAAACCACCAAGACCTCAGAGAAAACATGCCAAGTTTCTACTGATGCCCTTGGACGTGCCATTGGGCCACATGTACCCTGGGGGTTACATGTTGAGCTGATGAGAACATATTAACATGAATATGTAGGCCAAGAACACTAACCAGATATATCAAGACTGGAACAGATGCACAAATAGGAATAACAACACCAAACCAACCCAACAGATGACCGGCCAAATGCAGAGATTACAAAATCTGTGTGCGTGGGGGGGGGGGGGGGTCTTTTTCAAAAAGGACAATAGGTATTATTTTTTCATATGTATTCAGATAGGTGGAAACCTGAGCGGGAGACAGAGTAGGAGAGACACATATGAGAATGATCCCAGCAGGGTTCGACGTGTAATTCTATAGACAGCAGACATAAACTTGATCTTTGAGCAATCTAGTTTTTCAATATGCACTGTGCTGTTGTCCAAATAAGTCTCTTACCTTCCTGTCACATTCCCCCCCATCCTCTCCCCCTTCTGCTCTCTTTCACCCTCTCTGGTCTGCATCATTTCTTTTTCTGTGGCTCTAGTCATATTTAGTTGTTGTAAAGCTGCCATGCTTATTCTACCTGAATGCCGCAAGCCCATTTGACATGCTTTGATCCAATTCTGACTCCGACTGCTCACCTGGATCTTGTGCTTTCCATTTGAACCCAGACCTCACTTCTGTACCAGCCAAAGACATTTCATGGGCGCTGGTTTTCCTGGTGTGCAGCACATGGGTGACTGTGGGCTCCTCAGTCAGGATGCAGATGGGGAGCCTCAGCTTTTTTTTTTATTTTAGTGCCAATGTCTGCACAGTGTGACCTGCATGCCCAGAGACCTGGCTGAATTTGACCAAAAGCTGGTAACCCCTAGCTAAATAGCCCACCAATAGTTTTTACTTAATAAAACCGCTCACGACCGATGATTCCTTCTACTGTCAGAATTATTAACCTTCTGTTGGTTTAACTTTTACACCAGTTTGATAGAAATAAGAGGATGAATGTTGCTTTTGTTTTTTTGTTTTTTTAACATTAGTTGTTGTTTAGGTTTAATTTAGCTTTTATTTGTGGTTTAGATGCAGAGGCTATCAACTTTGCCTCCAGTGTGTGCATTATGCAGAACTGGTAAAAGCTACTGCTTTGCAGATTAAAAAAAAAGTTATTAGTATTTTTACTCATTGACTTTCCCAAATTTTTATAAATGTAATTCATAATGTTGATATGTCATTTGAATATCACATTGGTTGACTGTACTCTACCGGCTGAACTTTTGCTTCTCTTTTATGTGATATTACGCATAGATTGTAGACGGAGGTGATGGAGGGTATACGGCAAAAGCTGGAGGACCAGAGCAAAACAGATCTTGGGAACTTGAGCTTTGCTTTCAATCTGCCTTTATTGTTTGACAAAGAGGCGTAAGACCAGTGACTTCAATCTAAACGGCCATCCTCAATTCAAATGCTAATTGGCTATAGGATATAATTAAGCCTACTTGGTACTGATTGAATTTGAAATCGACCGAGGCAACATAATTGGCAGGTTCACAGGCCATAGTACCGGTGTCTTCTATTTCACAATAGCACAATGTGCACAGATAATGTTCTGTGTTTGTATGTTTGAATGATATTTCTATAGGCCTATTTAGCTAGTGAACAGCATTAGACATGATCAATTATCTCATCGCACCTGTTAAACTGAAGCAGCTGCAAAACAAAGATAATTTCTGTAGAAAAAAGTTGGAACACACACCTTATACAGTTCATTTAAAGATTTTGGTTACTTACTAAGAAATTCAACATTTGAATAAGTTATTTATATCAAATGAGCCTGCTGCAGTAATGCTGTATGCCCCTAGAGGGCGTATTAGTCACTGGGTCTCAGGAGAGAAGAACAATCCAATCTGCACGTTTAAACATAAATGATAAGTAAACGTAACCAGGTGACGGTGCCCCCCCCCTCCCAGAAGTTTTCCTAAGTTGTCTGTTTATGTCATTATGCAGCATTCCTTTCAACTGGACCCAACTGACTTCACTATCAACTGTGTCAGTGGGTTAGTTCAAACTTATGTTAGGATTTTAATAACATTTTTAATAACGTCAGTAGTCAAGACTGAAATGAAACTTAGGAAAAGGATTGTATGAAATACAAAAAGAGAAAAAATATGAATAAGTAATTGTTATGCAGAGGACAGGAAGAAATGGAAATCGATGATCCGCTGTGGCGACCCTTAACAGGAGCAGCCGAAAGTAGTAGTAGTAGTAGATTGTCATCTATGTTCTATACCAGACATTTCATTTTCATGTCAACTTTCCAAGGTTGTTATGAAAGTGTAAGTATGAGTAAAAATGCATCAAACCAGCCAATAATATCTAAGATGATCAATATGATCTTAAATCATCCCGAAAGCAGACAGCAGTTCCACATTGGGTGTGCATTCTGAGAAAGCTATCATTAATGGTATACTCTGCAGAGCTTCTTTGAATTTTAATCAGCAGGAGGCAATTAAAAAGCTCCTTGGTTCTCCTCCCTTATTTTTTATAAGACCATGTTCTGCTAATAGCTTAGGATCATGGCTAAGCCTTACTGCAAATGACTCTTAATCCAGTAGGCCTGTGTTTGGTTACCTGAGGGAAATACTATCCAGGATCCCCCCACCATACCCCCCACACTCCCCCCTGCAAGACTCCAGATTAGTCCAATATATATTAATCCCCCCATTTATCTTTGTCAACTAAGGACCAAAAATAATTTGGGAGTGAGTAAATAAAAGCCAGTGCAATAAGAAAGGCATGCCTTAGATGGAAGGCAGGTGCTTGCAACCTCATGCAACTCGTCACTGGGATTGCCTCTCTAATGAGCCTCTGCACGGTAAATATGGCAGTGTTCATTTTGCTCATCAACATTTCATGGGTTCGGCGATTATCCTTTTGAAGCAAACACGGGATGTTTCAGAGTTTCTAAAATGGAAAATAGTCATCAAAAACACATGGCTCCACTGAGCTCTGTTGTTTGCTCATGAAATGAGAGGAATGGTGATTTTTTTTTTAACATAAAAGTAATATTTGGAATAAAATCCAGGCCCAACTCTCGAGCTAAGAGAAAGGCAGGCAAGCGAGTCATTCACTAGATATATAGAATCAGCATCACGCCTTTTTATTAGCTAAACTTTTCTGTAAAAAATTCTCTCGTATGCTGTTGGTTTGTATACATTACACAGCGGAGCCCTGTAGGACTTCTTGAGAGTTTGACATTTACTATTGGTTTGGAGACTAATAAAAACAATAGTAGAGTATATCACATGAGGAATGTGTATGATGTCCTGCCAAAACATCCAAATATGATTTCAGTGTGACTTCAGGAGGTGATTAAAGGTCCAAACGTGTGTGTGTTTTTTTTATTTTGTTTTTTTAAAGAAGCTGTAAAAGCTACGGTATGCAGTCATCAGGGCATTTCTTTTCACATGACATACTCAGGACGACCTGGCAGAAATGAAAGCATTTCTTCGGTATACTGTCGAGATGGCCTTCCCTTCCTGCTGGTGGAAGTCATTACAAATGGCATGAAAACCCTTGGCGCCCACTGTGACACTGGCGCTGGGCCACGTTCCCCTGGTACAATGCAGCTGTATCTTCCAATTCATAGATATCTGCACAAAAGCCCATATGACGACCGATTATGCTTCTGCACAACAGGTCGTAGTATGCTCGAGTATGGACTTGGTCTCAAGTCCTCATTGTGAAGATGTCTGTCTCGACTCGGACTTCACAGCGCAGTAACTTGGACTTGACAGGGTCTCAGACAGTGCTTAGTCTAAACTTTTTGTTTCCTTTCCATTATTCACTGAAACACTGGGAAATTAGAGACTGAAACATACCTTCCTTTGAGAAAAGCCTAAATTGACACTACAGCATGGCGGCCCAGTGGTTAGCACTCTTGCCTCACGGCAAGAAGGTCTTGGGTTCGAACCCCAGGCCGTCCCAGATTCTTTCTGTGTGGAGTTTGCATGTTCTCCCCATGTCTGCATGAGTTTCCTTCGGGTGCTCCGGTTTCCTCCCACCACCCAAAAGACATGCCTGTTAGGGTTAATACTCCCGTCTGTGCTCCTGAGCAAGGCAATGGAAAGAAGAACTGGAGTTGGTCCCCGGGTGCTGCAGCTGCCCACTGCTCCTATAAAATAGGATGGGTTAAATGCAGAGAACACATTCAATGTAAGAATACAGTTCATTGTAAGAGTCCAATGTCAAATAAAGTGGTTTTCACTCATTCATTCATTTTCATCACAGTGCAGTGAAGTGTTGACTTTTTTTATGGTGGTAGACTACAACAGTTAGAGTCGTGGTGGTTTCATTGGACTTGCACTGTTCCTGTGTCAGTCTTTATGAAGGTTTTGGAATCAACTTGGACTTGACTTGTACTCGCCCGCTTTAAAGACTTGATCTGGACTTGGTCTCGCCTTGGGTGGTCTTGACTACAGGGTAAACATAGCCTGTATTTTTCTTTTCTAGTTGCCAGTCATCTTTGCTGCAAAACTAAAAGTATTTTTTTGTTTTTGTGTGTATTTCTCTGCGGTGCAGGTATACTATATTAGAATAGAAAATAAATGAAACTGAAACGTCCACAAAATGATCGCTTTCTTCTGATCAGGTCTTTGCAGGATTTAACATGAACGTTGAAGTCTCTCAGGTTGCATAATTCACACGTGGCGGTCCAAAAGGTGGGCAAATTGCATCTATTAAAGAGGATTTCCCAGAAAACATGTTTTTATTTCTTTTACAAAATCCTTTTATTTGTTTTCCAATCCGAGATTTATAAGCTGCCATCTGCCCCTCCCCCCCTCCCCGGATATGTTCGGCTTGATTATTTACCCAAAGAAAATATGGCGGTGAAAAATTCATGTCTGCGTGTCAGTCTGACCCTCGGTCATCGTCTGGCTCTCCCACCTCCGGGATGAGAAAAGCACCTCAGTGTTGATGAGTGATGGGGGTTGGGGGGGAGGCGGGCCACAGGGCCATCTCTCTACAGCTTGTGACATCCCTTCCCACTCCCCATTACCTTCCTTTCACCACATCAGGAACGAGGACAGCTGCCGTCAGCCGAGCACACCCTCCGGCTCTGTAGAAGGTGAAAGTCATCTGGTGGTATAGATGTCTATTACCGATGCCGTATTCAATTATAAAAGGGAATGTGCCATGGGGACATATCGACCACTTCGTTGTTTCCACGCTTTGTGCATGACACCAGCAGCGTGTCTTCTTCATCTGATTTATGTTGAAAAAATCAGGAAGGAACTGCACACTTGTTAAAGTTAAGAAAAAAATAAAAATGCAGTTTTACTTTTTTCCTCCAGAAGGTTGCCTTGCAGAAAAGTTTCCATAATATTACTCATATAGCTTTATGTCACAGCAGCTTTTCACACGCTTACGTCTCGTGTCTTTAAATCAAAAGGTGTCCTCCTCTTCTTCATTATTCACCACAGGTGACGGTGTGATGGGCCATTTCGGTTTCTAAAGCCACAAGCCTGCCCCCGAATCGTTCATCACCACATGACCGTATGTTATTCTAATCTTTTGAGCTGAAGATTAATCCTGCTAAATTCTTCTTTTTTTAAAATTTTTTTGCAGTGCCTTGACATTAAGTGATTACGAGGGTGGCCCGGTCGGAGAATAAAATGTCAATGTTTTGTCATCTGGCACAACAATAAACAGTCTCCGTGTTTAGCCACATTTCACAGATAGAGGGTGTCATGTCATTCCCGTAAGGCCTCAGGACCCGTGGTCAGCAATAACTGTCAAGTTCGTGTGTGAGTAAAATATTCAGTGTATGATCGGTGAAAAGAGCCCCTGTGCATGTGTGTGTGTGTGTGTGTGTGTGTGTGTGTGTGTGTGTGTGTGTGTGTGTGTGTGTGTGTGTGTGTGTGTGTGTGTGTGTGTGTGTGTGTTTCTTGGGAGGTCGGTGGTTGGGTGGGTGAGTGGGTGGGGGAGGTCAGTCCGCCAACAGATTAAGCGGTCGCTAACGTCCGCATGACGTGTCCTGTGTATTTCATATGAAAGCACTATTTCCATAATCTTACATCTCTCTGTTAGCCACTTGTCTAAATAGTCATAAATCACCGCTGAATTCCTGCTTTTATTTGGGAAGCACGGGTTTCCAAAGTTGTTGAAGGAAGCCTACGATGAGACAGAAAAACCTCCTTGAATTATCTCCTTTCAAATAAAAAGGATTGTGTTTCGCTTCCTTTAGCAGCAAGGATAAGAAGAGGGGTTTGTGTTCAATAAAAAGGGACTGCACTGATTGCTGGACTGAAAAAAAAAAGGACGATATATCGCAGTTTATCATGACCTAATTGGCATGTTGGCCTACACACACACACACACACACACACACACACACACACACACACACACACATGTACAAACACAGACTGCAGAGCCCTGGACTCTCACATATTCCAACCAGCCTTCTGTGTTGCCTTTGGAAAGGAAAACTTGCCTCCCAGAAAGGTATTCCTCCCATAACCAAGAAAGTTAATAGGTTATATCCTTGTCTTCAGCTGGGATTGTCATTTCCTTTCCCTTTGACCTGCACATCAGATGGTTGACTCTTACAGGAATCAAGGTGAAGAAGAACAAACACGGAACGCTGGAAACTGGGGGTCTGGGCCCGGCCTGAGGTCTACGGCTGGGGCCGCTTGCTCCGCTCCGTTCGGCTGTGCTCTGCCTGCCAGTCTGTGACAGAGGGTTGGAAAACTCATCATCAGGCCACGGGCCGGGGCCCCAGTTAAATATGGGTGGCCACCAACACAACGTCTCAAAACAAATTGCTTTACATGATGGGATCACTATCTGTTGTGGTTCAAGAAGAGGCAAAGGGAGAATAATTAGCACTCTTCTGCTGAAGGAGGAAATCATGGATGATGTAACTGTGCCATGTCTGAGGGTGGCCAGAAAAACACAAGAGATGAACAGGCCTCTTGTTTGTCTTCTGCCCGGCCCCACCGGCTCAGCACTGGCAGTCATACTGTATGGAGATTAATAATAACATTGTCTGTGAGGTGGGGGATAGGGAGTGGCTTTGTGGGGAAGAGGAAACTCACCATGCCAAGCCAAAGTATTTGCGGCATGCTGCATCAGCACCGTTGAGCAAGACCGATATGTAGTATGTCATTATGTCATTCTGCTGAAATACAGAGCATTTATGTGCCTAATTCCTGCATTCGGCTCTTTTGTCATGGGAATGACCCATGCCAGAAAAACAGAGAGCAGCTTGAAAATTACTGTAATAAATGTAATGTTCAGAATACAGAGCAACTCATTTCTCTCCCATATGAACCTTGTTATGAGATTGACACAATTCCCTACCATACACTAACAAACTTAAGTTAGCTCAATGGAGCAAATTTGTATTCACCAGATTAGTAGCTGAGGGCTGTCACAACATGGCTAATATTCTGAGCAGAGTTAACAACTGACGTAAACCAATACCATATGGCACAGTAGTGGAGGTACATCGGGTGACCACTAGAGGTCACAGCAGACACACGACTGATGACGTGCAGCATGTGGGCTATCTCGGGGAATGCATGCTTTAATTCCGTGCTTTTTATTATGAAATAATTATAAAATATTTGATATGTCAGTGTTTGACAAGTTCTCCTGAGTACGTTCACCTGTGTCACATGCTACATAATTTCCATTTAGTCGGAGCCACATTAGCCCCCAGTTTGATCTTTGCGGTTCATTGCCCTGACCGTTGGACCCCGGGTCAGGCCACTGGTCCCTCAGGAGGAAGGTCCTCACCTCTCCCCATTTAAAATGACAGCAGTGGCCAGGTCTAAACTGTGTAAAAACCCAACACGTTTCCTCAAGAGTGCTTCCAGTGGTAACAGCTGCAGGTAGAAAACCAAGAATACAGCTTGTACAGAAATGTACACACACTGAGATGTAAATGTTCTTAAGAGTTTGTACTCTTGACAATTTCTGAATGTGGCTAGATTTAGGCATTAGAGCTTATATGGCCAATTTAAAGCTTGACGAGAGGATGGTAGCACTCTGGTTCGGTTTGTATTGTACTCTAGTCAGTTGGAAACTGGAACTCAGTGGTATCCTTAGCTTCGAGTTCAAATCTAATGAGCAGATGAAGCACAGCAGGTACTCCCTCTCTCTCTTTCTCTCTCTTTCTCTCTCTCTCTCTCTCTCTCTCTCTCTCTCTCTCTCTCTCTCTCTCTCTCTCTCTCTCTCTCTCTCTCTCTCTCTCTCTCTCTCTCTGTCGCTCTCTCTCACTCACACACATGCACGCACACACACACACACAAATACGCTCACCCTGTTCTCTCTTATTTTTGGAGGCACAGCAAGGTCTTTTGCCAAGTACAGCTTTATACTGCCTGGCCTCCAATCAAAATTGCTCCATAACAGTCAAGAAACCTCCAGGGCCCACAAAGACTAAAAAGAAACAGGGGAAAAAAACTTGCCATTGGCAGCTAACCACACATATACACTGAGCTCATCCCACCACGCAGCAGTAAATCATTATGAAAGCGAAAGACAGTATGGTGTATACTGTCATCTAAGACCAACAAAGCACCCATTTGCATGCACAACCCCCTTGCATATAACTGTCATTAACTGTCATGTCAGAGGTCGTTTCTCCGCCTTGCTTTCACATGATTCTGATGTTTCAAACGGGGGACAAAGGTAAAGCGAGGTAGAAAATGTTGCCCAATGATGGGCAGAGAAATACAGACCCTTTGTCTCTTTCATAAGATACACCCACCCTTTGTGGTGCAGGGCCCACTGACAGGGATTTGCACAGAGGGCATTTGAGAGTGCCTCAGACCGCCGTGTTCCCACAGGAAGCTGATGAGAAGATGATGAATTGGTTCTCAGTAAACGGGGATCCATAATCCTGATGGTTCACACTGTATGGTAGTAATCAGCCTTGCATGTTGTCAAAATGGAAATAGCCTTTTCCTGTTTGCACAGCACAAATACGGTCTTCAAAGACGTCTTATTGGTGCAGTCATTTCTATGCTCCTGGGATATTTTCTCCCTTATGACAAGTTTGATGTCCAAGTTTCACAAATAAACAAGGGGAGGACATAATTTAGGGGCTATTAATGGTTTTGATATGTGGGACAAACAATAGCTTGGCATTCAGTCAGTTCAAATCAGGCTTTAACTTGGATGTATTTACATTAACGTGTCCCGAGATAATATCTACATCCCAGAAAGTAAAAGTTGCCGTGCTGTGGCTCAACACATTAATACCCGAGTTGCTAAAAAAAAAGTCATGCACAAGGTCACCGACAGTTCCTTAGAGTTGGTTCTCAGCTGGATACACAAACTGAGCGTGCAGCACCCTCCCATGATGCACTCTGGTATTAAAGGGAAGAAAACCGTAGAGCTTCAGCTTGTGACATGGTTGTCAGCAGGCACCTCATTCCCTCTGGGCCTCACTTTGCCTTTGGCTCCGGAGGGATGTGAGCGGTTTGTCTTCCGAATGAAAGGCGTGGGGATCTGCCAAGTTCAGTCCAGCCGAGCAAGCCTGACTACTATAGTTGAGTTCCTGAGCGGGACGGGGAGGGCACGGTCTGAAGGGGCCTCACATAGCGGCGCATGGCTGATGTGACCATCTTCTCTGCCCTGTGATCTGCAGGCAAGTTGAGATATCAGAACCCACACAGTTTGACTGCTATTTACTCTGTGAGTAAGGGGACATGTACATGCAAACAGTATTTACTTCATGTGGGTGGTCCCCCCCTCACTGGAACACAATGGCTCTGCCAGACACTGTTCATTTGGTACTGTGCTGCCTCATTGGAGAAGCCATAAAACACGAGTCGTCCAGGACTCACGTTCCGCAGTTTCTGCGTCCTCATAGATCCCCAAAGAGGCTTTCTACAAATTGATTCTAACTTAAATGTTATTGACCTCATGTCATTTTCAAAAAAGCGCCTTATGTAGCAAGGATGTGTCGTCTGAAGACTCAGGCTTTTGGTAGAACTGCAGTACACTAATAGCTGCCTTCTACCATCTGTTAAAATAATGATTTTACGTCCTACGGTAGCCCAGAAAAGGCCTTTTTTATTTTTTGGAAGGAAACGATCTTTCATGTCCACTTTGACTGCAGAGAGGATGACATTTCTACAGTTTGCTGCCACGTGAGCCCGGAGGGCGATGATGAAACCGAAACCGACCCCTGAAAAGTGTGTCCGATGCGATCTGGATGTTTGGGAAAGCGCTGAACATTAGCATTGCCAGGCGATCTGTGTATGACCTCGCTATTCGCCCCGAGGGGCTGGAAATGAAACAGCCCAACTTTGTAATTTCTCTAAATTGACATTTGACCAGAGAGGAAATCCAGTCCGGTATGGCTTGAATGATTTCACTTCCATTTTTCATACCCCATTTAAGATGAAAAGCTGAACTATAAATCTAGGTCAAATCATTAAAGAAAAAAGTATTTGTTCACAAATGTAAAAAATATCTAGATGAGTCATCTTCAGTTGCCTAATAGAGTACTGACAGTAAATCAGGCTGTGTAAATCTAACATTACAATATTACAATAGTGATTTTGCTGTCAATAATTTCGGTAAATGATTTGTAAGCATATTAAACTCCCATTAACTAAAACCTGCTCCGCTACTAAATTTCCTAACCCACAGACAGAACGATAACACACACACACACACACACACACACACACACACACACACACACACACACACACACACACACACACACACACACACACACACACACACACACACACACACACGGCACATGCGTATAAATACAAAGTAATGGAGATGTAACTGGACGAGTTCCTGAGGCATATGGATGCCATTTGTTAGCTGCACGGAGAATGTATAGGTCAGTCTTACCCTTTGGTATCTCTCTATCCATCTGTTTTCACATTACTTGCAAATTATAGTGTCCTCCAGACCCAAATGAACATAAATCAGGCCGGTGAAAGTGCAGAAGTTTTCCCATCTGTCATAAAACAATGATTTAAAGTACGGGTTGTCAAAATATGGCGCTGTGAATTCGCCCAGCTCCCCAGCAGTAGGAACACAAAGCGCCATCTCATCGGAGTAATTTATGGCCTCTGAGGGAACTGAGGGTGATTAGGGCTAAGGCCACCAACAGCCAGAAAAACAGTAGGAGCTCCAATAGGGATGGCTGGAAAACTTTGGCCAAATTTATCAAACAATTCAGCAAAATCTATTTCTGTTTGGAGAAGAGAGCGAGATATATGGCCTGTTTAGTATACTGGTACCTCTCTGGAACATTTGGTCATACAGCATTTGTGAGTTTTGGAGATTCTACATTAAATAGTCGTAGCTGAGGACATGTGATGTATTGGTCAGCTTGCATGTCGGACAGGCCAAATCAAATATACAGCGGGACCTTCCTGGATTTTAAACAAGATATTTGTGTAAATGATGTCACCGCGTCTCTATGAAATTGTTTCTTTTAGAGGTGGAGTTTTGAGGGTGAAAGCGGTTCTGTTCAGTAGCGGGGGGGTGGGGTGGAAGATGGCATGTGTGTTTGGCATCCCCATGCAGGATAAACAGGCTTGTAGAAAATGCTGATCTGGACCAACCAACGTTACCTTAGAGGGCTATTGAAAGCTAAAGGGCAAACGTGATAACTAGCTAAAACTGCACAGCGGGGTACGGTTTCCTGTATGGTCAGTTAATGTATTATGCTTAGCTCTCTAACACAGCCAGCCAGTGGAAATGCAGGGGCAGTGTTCGTGCAATAACAGCCATTTATTGGTGAGGTGGTGTCGGGCGCCTCCCAATTAATGTTTTTACTTATTGACACATTCCTGTGTCTCCAAATAAATACAGAGGCCATGGGCATCAGGTGTGGATGTCATAAAATGTCACTTTGTGCTCATTTGGCGTCATTGTTTTCACGAATCAACGAGATATTTTTCAATCAAGCTCAATGTCGTTCAGCTTCTCATAAAGAAAGACTTGTCTTCTAAGCTTGAGTGTACTAGAGGGCGCTGTTAAGCCAACATGGATGCAGGACTTAAGGACATCTGTTATGTGAAACAGAGAACAACTTTTTTTGATGATGCTATCAAGTTCACTGTGGGTTTTGTCTTAAAATGTGTGTATCTAAACCTGATATGACTGCACGGAGAGTGACAAATTATTTTGCAGCCACTGACGAAATAATTTTCATCTGCATCTTTATTTCATCCACGGCGATACAGGCTACTCCAAAGCATACCAATTCATCTCCAGCTGTCTCTCCAACCACATGGTGGACCTCCGAGATGACCCAGCAAGTATTGTTTTTGCATCTGTTTTTACAACTGCTTCTTGGGTCCCTGGCCAGTCATTGGCTGTGTGTGTAGCGAGCCGTGCCCCCGGCGCCACACACAAAGCACAAACTCCAGTGCCTCTCTTCTCAGGACTACAGGTGTTTTGAAAGAGGACCCTCCCTCTGAAGTGAGGTGGGAAGGCACCGAGATGGCCATCACTCTGACTTGGCAGACGTGGCATTTATCTCCACATTCCTCTTTGCATTGTTTAGTTGTCAGTTCTCAAGCATGTCATTTAACAGAAACGTTTTTGGGTTTTTTTTGCCAGCGAAACAAAATTTAGAGTTTGTGCAGCATGTTGCACGTGTCTGCGGATGTCCTCTGCCATTCTGTTTTCCAGTCTCATTTGTGGCATATACTAACTAGTACATTGTTCATGTGATCCATCCATTGCGCAAATTTTAACCGGCATACCTCCTGCGACGTCTGCGGTGAGTAGACACTGTATTTTCCC
>NC_079226.1:16164173-16244173 GCF_029633865.1 Lampris incognitus
ATGTGAATGTGTGTTGTGATTTCCAAAGACCGACACACGAAGATGACTTTTGTCTTGGAGGGGACTATATTCACATTTATTTTTTTCCCTCTTCTATGGAGGTTTTTCTTTCTTTCAAGTTAATAGCTTAATTGCCCACATTATGGGTTGTTCTGGGGCACATGTGGAAGGCATTATTTCATTTCAATGCTTCATTTGCACAAAGGTAAATACAAACACCAATTAAAACATTTTTTCCACTCTTTATTAGAAGCCCACATCCGGTACACAGTTCTGGTGGGCCAGGGGGTTTCCCGAAATAGAATAATTAATTTATAATATATAGAAATAGTGGATTTTATTGGAAAACAAAATTTTGGATTATGTTACTGAAATGTCAGCAATTTCCCTTTTCACAAACCCCCATCGCTAAAGAGAAAATCTCGCAAATTAAACTTAGTGCAACCAGCTGAATTGTTCTTTGTGTACAATTATTTCAATATTGTGATTTTTGTTTGGTAAGGAACAGCTGTTTAAATAGCACTTTTATAGCATTATTCAAGTCTTCCTCTTTTTCTTCTTCTACTAAATGTGACGATTTTTATTCATTTCAGTATTTCTATTTAGTTTGTGCTGCCCATTATATAATAATAATGATAATAATAATATTATTCATGTTGTTTTTTTTTAGATTATTCAGCTGCATATTTTAGTATATGTAACAATGCAGAAAAATATCAAATTAGAAAAAACAAAAATCTCCGTGTGCTGTGTGCCGTAGTATCGCCTCTGCAGGATGACTTAGCACCAGCCTTGGTGTTCACAGCATGCAGACACCAGATATTATTTGTGCGTTTCCTTTCAGCAAGTGGGGTCACACTCACTGGCGCTCACCAGGCTGTATAATTCTGCCGAGTGCCGCCCAAAATCAATCTGTGGCCCATGGCCCACCGCTCTGTCTCTTTGTGGGTTACCAAGGGCCAGCACACTCCCTATCTGTACCTCATCACACACACACACACACACACACACACACACATACAATGTGTTTCTCTATACTTGTGGGGACCCCTCATTGACTACATTCATTCCCTAGCCTTTAAATCCAACCTTAACCATCATAACTACATGCCCAACGTTAACCCCATCCTAATTCGAACCTTAACCCTAAACCCAAGTCCTAACCCTAATAGACCCTTTTCCTCACGAGGACCCATAAATTGTCCCCACAAGGTAGGTGGTTTCTGGTTTTTCTATTTTAATGGGGACATTTGGGCCCCATTGGGATAGAAAAACAAAGGCAGGCACACACACACACACACACACACACACATTTCTTCATACACGAGTGACCCTGACAGCCCCCATCACACACTCAGACATGTAAACAATCACATGCATACTTATGCACGTACACATACATACACACATACACAGATTAGATTGTGTGTCAGATTGTACATCATCAACCAGCTATTGGTGAACAAGCGCAGACAAATTCAGTAAATGCCTATAATGTCATTATAGTACCAATAACATAGCACTAGTAACTGTGAAATAATTTGTTGAGTTATTGGGAAAACAATTAATATTATGAAATTGAATGTGAAGCTACACAGAATATTGTTTTGTCTCATTAAATGAGCAGTTTTTAAACACATATTTGTTGGACGTATATACGTATTTATGTTTCAGGGGAATTTTGAGTCGAAGCCATGAAGGTAGATGATAAGATGGAAAGTATTGGTGTGTATTTGGCAGCACGTAAGTGTGTGTATGGGAGCGTGTACTTGGCTGTGGAGGCTTCATGGTGAAGTAATGCCGGCAGGTGAGTCCAAGGCGCCAGTGGAGGGGCCACAATCTCACCTCCACTAAGCCCGGCGCGGTACTCATCTTTTAACGTGGGGAAATGTAGCTATTCACCGCCAGTCGAGCATTGCAATGAGCCGCATTAGTTGCTGCACCATTGTTTTTTTCGAAAAGGCAGCTCCGAACTTGCTTCGATGGCCGGGAACCCGGTCTACATTTGACTGTCATTCCAGTGTGCCTCTTCTCATTCAGAGCTGCCTCGTTCTCTTGAGATTCTGTATGGGGGAGTGGAGTTTGGGGGGGGGGTAGTTGCTCAACACTGTTAAGTGGTTTTTCAGGTGAGGGCATGAAAAATGACTGTGTTTGTATGAATGACTGTATTTCGGTGCAAAGTTTTCTAAATGTATTTAGCAATAAACAAGACTGCACTCTAAGCTGGAAGAAGATTGATTGATTGATTGATTGATTGAATTTGCTGATTAAAAAAAAAAAGCCATGCGTCCACCTGTGGGTATCTTCCCCTGCCATTTCCTGCAGTGTCTGAATTGAAAAAATGGGGCCTGGCACTATCATACATAGGGTGTTGTGTGTGTGTGTGTGTGTGTGTGTGTGTGTGTGTGTGTTCAGAGCATTTGCTTATGTCTCGTCGTGAAACGCCCGGAATATAATTAATATTGCAAAGTTTGGGAGGGAGTGTCAGCCGTCTTTCATGTCCTCCGTCACTCATTCGTGGCGAGTCATTTGTAAGTCACACTTTGGCTTTGAAGGGAGTCAAAGGGGAGGAATTCCCTCTGAGGGCAAAATCCTCTGGATGAGACCTATGATTATATCTATATTAATGGCTCTGTAAGTTTAGAAAGCTCCTTTGTCTGCTAGATCTAGGAAATTTTGCTTTTCACAAAGAAGAGGGTCATCTTAAACTGATTAGGGTGTAGAAATATCAGGTTCTTTTTGAAAGCTTGTGCTATGCCTTTGGTCTCGTTGCACAGACGCGGATGCCAGATGCAATAAATTATTAGTCTAAATCAAAACAGAATGCCAGCTTTACATCAGGATAGTGATCCATGTCAAGGAAAAGAAACTTTGTATTTGAAGAAAACCAACAACCCAACGTCAGGGTCTATCCTAGCTAAGTCCAAGACTATTATTTACTGTTTCACTTTTCAGATGGATTTGTGTATGGTTGTGAAAGAGCAGTGTAAGATGGAGTTTTGTATAAGCCCGCCGATGATTTAGTATGTTTCACTCTTAGTAAAAACAGTATTGGCCAAGTGCTAGTCAAAGAACAGCAATGGCTAATAAATCACATAGACATTTTTGTGGCATTTAAAGATTTTTCAAATATTCAAAATATACCATACCCTTCACAAGAGCGTGCCACATTGCTGAAGGGAAAAAGCAGAAGTAATGAAAAAGACACATTAAGCATGCTAAGCAGTACGGTGAACACGTCTCTCATTTTCATTACGTTTATTCAAATAAAACAAAAATAAAAAAACCTCACTGGTGTAAAAAACATCCTTCAGAGAAAATATGGTATAGAAATGGTCATAACCTTAAACTCTGAAAACTTTTAACTTGTACAACTGAAAATGAGCAACCGCAGTAAACAAACCAAATGCCTTGATCTTTCTTCCTCTATGGTCGTATCCCTTTTAGTGCCGCCCCACAAAACGTCTCTTAGCTTTAATAGATGAGTGTAATTGGGTTGGATTTGTAGGCCTCATCTAAAGTACACAGTGTCATTTTCAATTCTTCAGCAGGCAGTTCTTCCTCCTCTCCTCTATACCTTCCTACCATACGGCAGCACAGATAGGCATCTCCCAAAATTCGAGTTTTGCGCCCTTTTCAAAAGGTACAAGTAAAATCTGTTCTCATTTTGGACCTCTGATTTCGCCATTTGTTTTTCTTCAAGAAAATGACAATAACGTGGATGAATAAATCATTATTAAAGTTATTGTAAGGACACGATATACTTATTTACTGAGAAAAATGAGACCACCCCAGACAAAACTGCTAGTGTATTTTCATTGCTTTCAAAAGCCTGCCACTGGGTATAATCTGCCAGGAAATCTCCCCTGCAGCTCTCAAAGGAACTGCGTCAACCAAAACAGGAAGTACAGCCTCAGAATATGGCGGGAAGCATATGCAAACGGTGCAAGCTACTAGCAAGTAGTCCAAGCCGTGTTATCTGACCCATTAAATCTCTATTCCATGTAAGATGTATGTCTGTACCTTCATGTATGTGATACGCCAACACGACTGACTGCATAGCCTGCAATTATACAGCAGTCTCAACGGCAGGCTCTTATTTTATACAACGTCGTAGAGTCGACCTGAAGAGCAGCAGCGTAACACGAAACTGAGTCTGTCACAACAAACTGCCAGACCTCTCTTTGTGTCATGACAGCTGAAAAATCGAGCTACATGTGAATTACCTGCTAAGTTTTCTTTGTGCTACAGACAGACAGGGTAACAAAGGCATGACTCTACCCACCAATTCAGAGTAAAACTCTCCAAACATCCAGGTGCTCTACATGCTATCGCCTAACTTTTGTGGCGGGTGATTCGCGAGACTGACACTTTTCCCAACAGATTGTTTGTCACGGAACAACAAGGAGGCATCCCCTCCCTCTTCTATGGAATCAAGGGGGACTAAGTGGCCGGCCTACAACCGCAAACCTAACAGTCCTGGGTATCATCTATGTCATCACACCCGCAATGTTCACAGAGGCCAGTGGCGCGGTACTTCCTTGATGCACCCATGAGCCCCATGGGAGCTGTCGGGGGTCAAAAAGGATTGGGCGGGGAATATATGAACAAGGTTTTCAATAAAACAAGCCAACTCTGACCAGCATTCGAGCTGCAAAATGAAAACCAGGTGGGCTTCCCATATCATGTTCAAAACTATCAAATGAGTGCCAGATCATGTGCTTAATACAGCCAGGGTATATATTTCTTCCTCCTCTCCATGTGCTACTAAACGACACAGGCATGATTAGGCTAAATTTAGCCACCGCCGCACCTTGTTAGCATGAATGAAGAGTGTCTATTAATGAAAATGGATCCAAGAAGAGGGATTGTATGTGGCTCGGTCAAATTTGCAGTGTCAGTCGCGGCCAGTTCCCTTTACAGCAAACCTCAGAGGTGAATATGCTCTTGCTATGTCAGCGACACCACACCTCTATTATTATTTCCTCTTATACAATATATCATGTTAAGCCTATGGCCTTCAAACATCTCCATACATTTGAAATGTGTGGGTATCGGTTGCCCCAATCAGGCAAAATGTGATTTGAATAAGGCAAGGTGAACTGTTTAAGTGATCGTGCATTTGCCATGAAATATGTCCTTATTAAGGATGAAGGATTAGGTTACCTTTTTGCAACAAAAGCAGTAAACTGAGTCGAGACAACACTCAGCTCCCAAATGTTTCCCTGCCAGAACAGTAATGAAATTTTCAGCGTTGAAAAGAGCCATGTTCAGAAATAACCCTGAAGACAGTTCCAAACAGAAACACTTTGTTTGGGGTCAGGAAGGAAGTATCTTACCACCAAGAGAAGTATGTTAGGAATACCGAAGAAATACATAAACAAAGAAAATTGACTCTGTGCAGGTTCGGAGGCAGGAAATGGTTAAATAACATTAAATAGGGAGTTGTACGCCTGTATCAGTGTCTGCTAAATGAGTAAATGCAAATGCAAATATAAATGCATATGTAAATGTAAAGCTAAATATTAATGCAAATGCAAAACAATTCGAGGAAAATTTTTCTTGAGAGTGAGTTTAGTGGTGTAGTTTTTTTTCTATCTGGCGTCAAAGAAGACAGTAACACACGACGGCACATACATGTTATGATTGAGCGTTAATGTAGAAATATGTTAAATGGCTCTGAGATATACAGTATGAGAGTCAGGGCCTGGGCAGTGTCCATGTCACTGGACGGCGCACAGTCTGCATAATGAGGTTAAAAATGATTTCCTATAGCCTCCAACCACCTCTTTCTTATTCTAAACATACTATGTCGAGGGGCTTCTTTTCTCTGTTTATGTAAGGCCACTTTGTGAGCACCTTTCAGTGTCCACCTGAATGGACTCACTTACTGCTGTGTTTGCATTTGTCTGTCTAAAAGGGGCCATTGTGCTACCATTTGGTAAAACCATAATTGCATTTTTTTTTACCTGACCAACAGCTAAATTTACAAAAAGCATCAGACTTTATGTCACGATAATGAACAGACAGTTTCTGAAATGATGACGCTCATAATAGGTGCCGTAGGTTGAGCACTTGGTGTCACGATGCAGCTAAATCAATTAGCAAAATAAGCTAACTTTGCGTGGTGCGTTGCTTTGCGGAGGGTTGCCTGCCCATTGAATTGTGTGTGTTTGCGTGTGTGTGTGCGCGCGTGTGTGTAACAGGATGTAGGAGAGGTGCCCTGTAGCAAAGCAAAAGAAGGACAATCAGATTAGAAGTGTGTGACATCATCATCAAAACAGCTTTTCATGGCTATCAGCGGGCAGAGCGACACAGAGTGTTTGAGTTGGGGACATGAAAGGCTCCTGACAGCACTTTCTCATTTGAAGTAACTTAACCTAAACCTTCGCCTCTCCGTTGTCCTATTGGCTCTACAAATACCTGTTGTGAGAATTCTGGCACGGTCTGCTTATGGTTAAGTAGGCCATGAGTTGCGCCTGAGGCGATTCGATGAATTTCCTTCACACTTTTGTTGTCAGAGTTCATGATATGTAATAGATTATCCCGTGCACCGACTTCAACGTCCGTCGGAGGAAGCGCTCTGAGTGCTCCGCAAACGGCTAAATCGGATTTTGCGTAAATTTAGTGTCAACACAGTACATTTACCATTATCAGATACCACGCAGCATATCTCCCCCCCCCCAACCCATGCAGCGATGTTTATGACTCGGTTGAGGTTCCATGTCTCCTCATTTAAACGCCGTTCATGATATTATTCTGTTTATTGCTTTTTCCCTAATGATATTTTAACATCGGAAATATATATCGTGTCAAGGTCATAGTAAAAACCAATGAATACTCCAGATGTCTTCATACCTCTACCTTTGAGCTTTTTAACTGGACATACATGGTGCACAAACTGTTCCTACCACGATTCCTTTTAATATCTCCAAGATTCCTTTAAAACTTAATTTGCTGTGGTTTAAAGCATGACAATTTCTGGAGCTTTTGATAAGGCCTTGGTTAAAATAAACAAATATTTTAAATAACACAATTACACAATTAAGTGGACTATATTATTAAACCACTGTGACCCACATGTTGGTACTAAAGTAAACTATGCAAGTAACTGGCTAGTATAAGTAAACACAGTGGTAATGGCTGCATAGCCTGGACTCCCTACAGTAGCCGCGGCATATCCCCAAGTACTGGAGCCTGTGATTAGAGCCACTCAACCTTTGGAATAATAAACTTGAACTTCTGGTCTTCTTAATCTAACATTTAATCTCATTTTGTGGGACTGGAGTTGGCTCACAACCTCCCAACTGTCCTCTAATACCCTCTAAGTGCACTAGTTTAGTAGTTGGTGCTTCTTGCAAGATTTTTTTTCTTTGCGAACAATTCATACTTTGGAAAAGGAATGGGGGAAAAAAACCCTTAATTGTATCTTTGGGCTCTTGCATTAACAGCTATAGTGCATGTACATCTGGGTGGGATTTTTGCAGGGAAAACAGTTAGGTAGTTTCACAGAGAGTTTAATGTTTATAATAATAATAATAATAATAATAATAATAAGGTGCGCTCACTTTCTCTGTGTGTGAAAGTTGGTTGTGTGATTTATTCAGTAGAAGCTGCTGTTTAATGTCGCCCAGTTGGGGAAGTAGAAAGATTACATGCTGTTTGCTGCTCACCTCCATGAATACATAACCGTGCACATTACCTCAAATCATATATACATATATATATATATATACACACACACACACACACACACACACACACACACTTCTCTCTATTTGTCACTGAGGTGGCACAGACAAAAAGTCCCCGAAAGATCAAATGGAGGGAATAATCTACATCAGTTGTGTACAGGAAAAAAAAAAACAAAAAAAAAAAACGTGTGCTCTATCATTTCCTGCAGCTGCACAACATCCTAATGATAATTGGTCTGGGGGTAAACCGTGAGATAGGTCCACCTCTGCATCTTGTTGATTTAAGATGGTAAATTCGTCGCTCTGTTTATTTGCTCCTGTAATGTCTAACAACTGAAGAAATATCAGCCGCCCCCGTTCCAGACTAATCTGGGTGTATTCTGTCCACATCAGTGCTTCGAAGTCCACTGGGTGAAGGGGAACTACACTGGATCTCAGCCCGGCTAGAAAACTGTCCCATGAGCAGCTTCTCAGCTGTGCAGTGGACAGCCTGCATATAACGTTGCTGATTGCAAAAAGACAGATGAAGTGACAAGTAGCATGGAAAGAGGCTCGATATTAACATCGAAACTAGCTCATATCAATTGTGCACTATTAGTTAGACCTTCCTGTGCCTCCCCTTCGCTGTCCTCTTTACTGCTAAAGTTGGATTGAGTGCTCAAACTCCTTTTGAAAAAAAAAATCATATCACTGACTCTGCTGTTTTATCCAAAAGTTGCTTGTTAAATATTCCATTGAACAGTTCATACTCCGAGTGGAAATAGTAGACTTTTTCTCCGTTCGCATCATGTTTGTTTACACAGGGATCAATTGGATGCAAGAGTAGCAATCCTTTACAAATTATGTCTGAACACGAGCGCTCACCACGCCACACTCATGCTCAGCTGGTTTTGATGTAGGGATGGGATCGTGGGACAGCTCTTGGACGACTGTGAAAGAGCTGTGGACTCTGGCGGCCTCGTGCAATAATCTGTGGGTGGGAACACACACCAGTGTCCTCAGTGACTCAAAAGGAACCCAATGGTTCTGTAATAAGCGGGCCTGACCCCGCGGCCCATGACACAGTGGTCCAACGGCGCCTGCCAGCTCGACCCATAACACTATTTCTACACCAGATGTATTCCCGAGATTTGGTAGCACAAAAACTTCAAAGTTGGACTTGATTGTTTTTGATTGTATGATTATTTAATGCTGCAGTCTTTTTCTTTTATTTCTGTGGGGAAAAGATATTATCAGTCAACCACACTTGTTTAATTGCAGCAATTGGAGCCACTCTAATTGGACCTTGGCTTTCATCTGTAATGGTAATGATCATGAAATTGTGTTTGTGCTGAGCAGTGTAGTCTGATGAGTAGGAGGAGAGCTCGGCTGCAATGAGATGACTGTTTTAATTCTGATTTCATTCCCTAACACTGGGTAAACCTTGTATCATTTACAGGCAGTAAACCACCGATGCAGACTGGTTCTGACTAATATTTGGTGACACTCATTTTCTGTGCTTGTTTCTCAGCTATCACACAAATGCTATATGCACTCACATTGTTCTCTATCTTGATGTTCATAGTTGATTTGATCTTTGTAATCGAGGGACTGACTGGAAAGCGAGTAAACAGCGAACGCTTTGTCAGGGCAGCACAGACATTTAAAAAGCATCTTATCATGTTGATTTAAGCAATTAAACATGAAGTTGCCCTCTGCAAGCACCGACTGACTGTATCGTCTTAATTACTATCTGCAGAGCTTTATCCTCAAAGCATGTTTGGTGGCCTGATAAAGTAGTCTTATCATGGTCATTATGTGGTTAACTGTCTGGCTATTTGAAAAAACAAAACAAAAACAAATAAAAAAATTCTTGAATGTTAGGATTTGGGGAATGTTTGACGCAGTGCAACCAAGCCTTTAATATATATCTGGGTAGACTGGTTTGCAAAGGTTTTAGAAGCACGGTACATTACAGTGTGCAGTAAAGGTGTCCTTTAATGTCTTCTAATACATACTTGTATTTAACTAATGTGTATTTGTATACAATATGAAGGTGTTTAAGCTTCCACGGTAATCAGACTTCCCCCAATCAGCTAGCTCAGGCAAAGCTAATAGCTATTGTGGCAGGTACAACATTGGCAAATAGGTTTAATATCTAAAACATATTTAGCTAGCACTGAGTAATCAACTGTTGTCCATTGGCTCATGATTTACAAATGATTTGTGTTTTTCTTGTTATTTATTTATGTATTTGCTTTATGTGTTATCAAATGTCAAATATCACGTAGCACGTAAGGCCTACTGTACTGATCACAAGGGACAAAGCGAAAACCGTCCGCCAACTTGATCAAGGAAGGGACATTTTGTTCTTCCCAGCACACATTGTACACCACTGTTGGTGCACAATGGCTATGTGCTGCATGTGCCTGCTAATATTCCTCCTATGTGACGGCAATCTTTTGACCCCAAGTCAACCACATCCAGATCGCGATCTAATCAAATGTGACAAAGCTTTGCAGGGAGAGATGGGCAGCAATGTGAACTCTGCCCATGCTGGTGAAGAAGTTGTTTTGACAAGGTTTATCACTTTCATCACCAGGTAATTTATAACAACCCTCAGCTTCTAGAGACCGACTATCTCACCTAAAGAACTCTGCTTACAAATATGAGAGAAATGCTGGTAGCAGGTTTTCTCACCTTCTGCTTAGGTTGGATCCAAAAAAAAAATCACTTTATCTCGGGCCCATATTGCGGGCTGTCTCCTGAAAAGAAGCCCGGGCTGTGAATGTCTTGGCAGGGCCATCACCTGCACAGTGACGCACAGGCCGGGGAATTTATTCAGACGGCTTCATAAATCATGCCTTTACATTAAAATATACTCTGCCCATGCATCCTCGACGGGCAACAAAATGGATTCCCGGGATTTCCGGGTGGTTTTGCAAGCCTTATCTGCGTTAATAATTTTTCATGATCGTGTGCATACTTGTGCAATTTCACCGGTGGATAAACCCTGTCAACGTTTCCCCTGAATTTTTAAATCATGTCATTAAAAAAAGACTTTATGCCTTGCACACACACACACATATATATCATTGCCTACAGTTTTCATTCTTACTCACTCAACCTTAATACCGTTGCTCTCAGACAAATATGTCATATCATTTTCCGTAAGAGATCAACAGTCCTCAAGTTTAGTATTAAGCTTCAAGGACCGGCAACTCTTTAATTATTGTTGCAATGATGATATTTGTGATTTTGAATGGTAGCACTCACAAAATGACATGCACTACTGCAGTGCGTGACCCTGAACTATAAATCCCCAAGTCATGTACCCAGGATATGAAGTATCTGTGTGATCTAAGCAAAAATGTGCTTCGTTAGCTATTTACCGTTGTGCAACGCAAATGTTTTTTTAACACAATGTTATCACAACAGCATCAGAGTAAAAGCCTCCACCCTTTGCTTCAACATTAACAAAACACTATTATACACACGCAGGTTAGTACAATTATGCTGTGGCGCCAGTCTTCTGTGAGGCTAACTTGTTAGAAAAGCTCAACAAGTCTTTCGGGGAAATTTCTTCGCTGGTGTTCAGACACGTTGCAATTATCCTACAGCGGGTATTTTAAATTCAAGGTAATTGCAACACCAGGGTGTACCTGTATGTATTTAAACTAGACAAAAGTCACCATATCCACACGTTAATATGGAGATCAATAGAGTCACCAGTCTGGCTCATCATTTTATTTCATTAAAAATTATTAACACCTTAATGTGTTACTCTGGTTCTTGCAGATTGTCTGGGATTTTTTGATGAATTACTTGGCATGATGGGGGCTACACTGTAGATCTATTCACCACAGAATAATGAGACTCAGCCCAATGGTATTCCTCTAGGAATGCATGTTTAGCGTGGAGTATAGAAAAATCAAAGGGAAAACCAAGGAAACCGTCCACCAGAGCTCGGCCCATGTTCTTGTCAGTCTGCCTGCTTTGATTAAACAGTGCTGCGAGAACGCTGCGCTCAGCCATTCAAGAGGACATCCTACACATGTTTGCTATATGTCACACTGAAAATATCACACAGCATTTGCAAAGGCAAAAATAGAAAACCAAAAATGTGGTCGGATGAGATTTTGTTCATTGCTTTTTTTGTGTGCATAACTTTCGAATATTTCCAAAAAAGCTCCCACACCACCAAGCAGAGAGAAACCAATCTTAAACTGGCACCTATTTATGGATTTTGCTATTGCCAGATAGAAATTCCTCCCACAGTGAAAAGCCCATTGAATGTGTAGCTCATCCATCATTCCAAAGCCATTGGCTTCAAAACAGAAACAACAACTCTATGATTTGGTAACACACTTCACTTGGATTGGATTCCCAGCCTAAGGTTTTGACTTTCCCTTTAACTTTATATTCAGTCCATATATTCTTTTCGATTTCCCTTCAAACTGACTTCCCTCATGCGTTACAACATTGTCATTTGCTCAAGAATTATATGCCACATTTCCGCTATTTTGTTTCATGAATAGAAGTATGAACTCCAGAGCAAGTGAATAATTTGGCTTCATCTTGTGTGCATGTGAAAACCTGATTGGTTCAGGGAGTGGGAAAGATGACATCATGAGCCAGTTCACTTTGCAGACTCCTGCTCATGCAGAGGAAAATGGCCAAGCCGTCTTTGCTCCCAATTAAGTAATTGTCCAACAGGTTGCCCAAGTATGCAAACCATCTCACTTTATCGGTGTGAAAATCAGGCCAACAGTTGAAATTATCTTCTATTCAGCCCTGTTTTGGCTGTGCACCTGAATGGTTCCCATCCCAAATGGACAATGAATTCCTCTCTATGGCAGGGTCATTCTTCCCATTGTGATATCCAACCACGTCATGATTTATGATCCACTGAGGCAATCATGGTGGCCATTTTTGCAGCTGTGAATAGCCTTGGTTTGATTTTGGCAGTCACGTTGTTGTAATAGTCCCTAAACCAATGGTAATACAGTTTTCGCTATTGAGCTTTGCAGAACGGAGTTATATGATGTTTTTTATAGCAAGATAATGTATTATTGCTGTCTAGAGAGGGTTATTTCAACATGACAGTGGAACATATTCAAAGGTGATCAGTTCACTCTTGCTATAGATGTAGAGTTTTTTTCTGAGAGGAACCTCTTGGCCTATTCTTGCATGCCTTTTCCTTTACGTGAACGCTACGTCCCTGAGCTGCTATATGTCAATGTTCTGTTTAGCTCATAGGAGATTTATGAACCTTGCTGCTGACCACTCTGACACTGCAGACCGAAATGCTAGAAACATAGATAGTGCAACACACACACATACATACATACACACACACACACATACACACACACACACACACACACACACACACACACACACACACACACACACACACACACACACACACAGAGCTAAGGTTTCAGGATGGGAATGGGAGTCCGAGGGGAGAAATCAGGCGATGGCTTGGTCCTACATCATTGTACATCATCATACATCTTGTGATATCTTTACCGAGACATTTCCGGTAGATGCTTGTAGTATTTGCAAAGAGGAGGCATTCTGTTGTGCGGACATATCCAAACTATTCACATGAGCACCCAGGTTATATAAGATGCAAGGCATGCTTAAAAAATGAAATTACGCGTAGGTGTGACGGCTGTTATTATTGTTGCAGAAGCATGGGTGTTTCACAGGGGAGCATGGGTGCTTACGCGGGGAAACAAGCATGCACACACTCGGGCACACCCAGGTACACACAGGCGCACATGTAAACGCACAAATCCCCGAACCAACCCGAATCCACACGACATGCATTACTTTGACAAAACAGAGCAGCAGCAGACGGAGGTATGAACTCCAGTCAAATGACTCGGACTCGAGTCAGACTCAAGTCACACATACGATGACTTTAGACTATACGTGACAAAACCAAAAAAAGATTTGCAACTCGACTTAAACTTTAACACCGATAATTTGTGGAGTGGGCAGCCAGTCAGCTCTTCATTTTCATAATTACAGAGCCACTTTGAGTCAGTCCATTATAAATACAAATTCTAAAAAACATTTATGATTTGTGTAAATTAAGTATATTAATTATTATGTTGCTGTTAAAATTTTGAAATGACATTGAATTTGATGAGAAGCTCAGAATGACTTGTTTACGACTTGAACGTTTATGACTTGTTTATGACTGCTGCTATACAGTAGGATGGGTTAAATGCAGAGAACAAATTTCATCATAACTGTACAATGACAAAATAAAGTGGCTTTCTTCTTGAAGCTCAAAGTTTAGGAGTTGGGGACTTGACTTGGTACTTATCTTTTTTACCTGGAACTTGACTTGGGACTTGAGTGCCATGACTTGAGACTTGCATGTGAATCAGGAAAATAATGACTTGGTCCTACTTCTGTATAACAAATACCTTTTCTGAAAGACGTCACATGATGCAGAAGGACGAGGACGGTGCAGAGCTGAAGGTTTGGGTCTTGGTGGTGCAGGGTGAACCAAATATATTATCAATCAGTCTCAGTGTGTCGAGGCTATAGCTTTTTTGGATCGCCTCCAGCCGGGTCTCATTCCCCCAGTTCACAGTTTTAACAAGTCTGATTTGAGTGACCTGGGGGAAACAGTTTAACGACTGTTTCTTGACTGTGTTTCGACACTGCGCGGGTGGGTGGTCTGACGCGGCCGGTCAAGGAGGGTATTCTGATGTACAGTGTTGTAAATGGAAGTATCTGCAGAACAAACAAACAGCTTTTCTCTTCACCGTCCCGTTGGAACACCAGATGAAGTCCTGCTGTGTGTTTATAAAATGGGTCCAGATTGCTCATTGTTTCAAAGAGGCTGAGTTAATGTTTTATTGTACTGCAGACCTTCCTTTGTGTTTTGCATATTTGCAGATAACAATAGAAATCCAAATTATATTTTTGCACAAATAATTTTTTTTCGTCATCATGTTGTCATATATTTTTGTTTCTCAGATCTAGTTTTTTAGCCGTGAAATTTGTTTGACCGTAGAAAATTAAAACATTTTGTGCATGGTTTCAACGATTTACATTTCTTTCATATGTTTCTATGCACAACCTTTCTGAACGTGTAGGGAAAACTTAAAGGTAGACGGAGAGCTCATTTTTCTTCCCGTATGCCAACCTGCAGGATGTCTCCTAGATACCGTGATACATTTTCATTGGTCGGGACTTAATAACCATCTTGGACTTTTATGAGATGCCCGGCGCCACATCTCTCGAGTCAACTATGCAGCTCAAGAGCCTTTACTTGGAACCCAATGTCCAAGTGTCCTTCTCAGTAGTTTCATCTGCAATTAATCAACCATCACGTTTAATATGAGTTTGTTAGGTTTACCCTGATCCTACCCCCAAAAACCCCTGCCAGGTTTATGGTTTTCACAAAACCGACATGAGGAGCTCTGCGACTCAACAACCTTTTCAAGTTTTTATTGCTCGGTATCACCTGATGTATAAGATGGCTGAGGAGCGCGACCTCTGATTCTTTACCTGAGTGATAGTAATTTGACCGTATATCGGAATAAAAGCTTTTCTTTCTTTTTTTTTTAATAATTTGCAGTTCAGGCATGTAAAATACATTGAGAACAGTATATTGTTCAGCTTTGAGCTTCACACAGTTGAAATAAAAGTATCACAATAGCATGCATTTTTCTCCTAATTATTACCTGCTTTAGCTTGCACCTGAAAATGACCGAGGAGAAAAAATAAACACGCAGCAACATGTCAGCTTTTCAACCAAAACTATGTTAATTTATTTTCACTTCACAAATGCAAAAAATATTCCCCTAATTACAGTAAACACGAAGTTGCTATTTCATATGGAATCATTCACGTTTGATGCCAGCCCCTGATAAAACACTTTTGAAGTCCCACTGTATGTTGTAAATTGTTTCTTTGAGCTCGCTCAAGTACCAAAATCACCCTGTGCTCCGCCGCTGGGAATAGAGAGCCGAGCGGGTACCACTCCAGCATTTGTATCCCCGGCCAAGTCTCTCTAAACATCTTTTCCTGGTGTCTAAAATTAGCAGCATAATGAGGTAGTGGCTTCCTTTTCTCTGAACTAATACCCCATCCCTGTGGGAGACATGATGTGGACTAACACTCAAGATCAACAGAAAAATCTCACACTGACACTCTGAGCCCCCTGGATTTAAAAAGGCATTTGAAATTGAAATAAAAACAATGCACTAAGAAAAAAAAACAAGTTCATTTGATATGAACATTGCTGGTATGCAAAAGTAGAAATAAGCATTAATCTGAAAAATGAACAACAGTGACAACCCCGCCTCATTTGGTTCGGACAGAACCGAAGTGCACATGTATAAACCAGATATATTCAAATGAATAAACGAGAAAACAAACGTGTGCGCTCTACGGTTAAGGGCTCCCCAACGCCTTCCTTGGCTGCTGTTTTTGGCGTACGCCTTCATTACAGACGCTTTTATGTGGACTCCAGGATTGCCGGAGAAATTGAAAAGACATGCCTAGGTAGACTCCACTTCATTATTAAACCTATAGGTCACATTTAATTGCACTTGCATTAATCTGTTTTATTTCAGCTAATGAGTGCTGCCATGAATTTAACTGTAGGCGAGGAATTTTTATGGCTTTCAGCGATCTTTTGATCAGGTGCTGAAGTGCGTCGGGGGCGAGCAGGTTGGAGAATCTTTACTGTACAGTGTCCCATTACACAACGGTTTGATTTGCACCTCTCATTAGGAATCCTCCATCGTAAGGAATGGCTGCCCCTTTCACGACAGCACGGGTTTATATTGTAGGCCGATTCGGACACTGAGCGCCGGCTAAAACAGGCAAATGTTATAGAAGGTGGCTCGGTGTACATTACTGGTGTCATATATTGCAAGGGGCCGAAGTTTCCGCATGGCCCATTGTGTTGCTATCCCACTTATCAGTCTGACTGTTAACATTTCTACGACTTGTGCTTGTTGAGATGGAAAAATTATCAGCGGATAAAAACAACAACTCTGGCTCTGCTCCCTCGGTTGTAAACATTATGTTGGTCTTGTGATGTTTGTGTATCCAGTCAAATGTTTTGCTGTTATGGTTAGGACCAGGGTTAGGCTGTTTGTCAGGAGCGGTCAGCATCCGGTGTGCACACGCGCAGGTGTCAGTTTATTTTATCACAACGATAATGACAGGATAAAATATTCTTGATCCTATCCAATTTGTCATATGATTATATTGAAGATAATTTTGTTTTGTCCATTTCCTGGTCTGTTATGTTGCGGGTACACTCGGACCCTCTTTTAGGGTTAGAATTAGAGCTGTGTGTGTGTGTGGGGGGGGGGGCGCATTAAATACAAAGATGGAGACTCCCCCCCCCCCCCAAGTACAACATCTACCTGAATGGCTATACCATACATACCTGTCCCTCACACCTGCCCGTGTAGGTGAGAAGATAGCTGAAAAGATATTATCCCTCTGGGTCTTGTCAGGACAGGTACAGCGAAGCCTGCAAATGGAAGGACTCGGTGAGGGAGGGTTGGGGAACTCTGTGAACCCTATGCACGCTCTCTCTTTAAAGGAGATGTGAGCGACTGCTGTTAGCCCCCCCCCCCTTCCCTCAGCAGAGTAAAATGAATTTTAACGATAACACGAATGATTTTGCTTCATCGAAAGTATAGTGTAGATATTGATCAGCAAGTTCACTCAAATTGTCACAGACTCCCAGACATGCTGTCTCTGTCTCTGAACCCCGGCCTTCCTCCAGCCCATTGACTCCAGGACGCCTTTGCAAGAACCAAGCATGTTCTCAAAACAAACACCACAACCTGCACAGGAGTCCAGACCCGGACCTAAAGAGCCAGATAGAGGGATTGCCTCTGACAGCTGTTTCCTGTTATGTAACTACACACAGCTGTTATTTCCAAGAGAGGCATCTCGGTGTTGTACACATTTCCAAGGGTCAAGGGGAAGAAAAATAATGCAGCTTTAATAGTGACCAACAATGGACCACCAAGGTTTCTGACTTTAGCATGCAATGTTAGCGACCTGGACGCACTGTCCACAGAAGGATGGAGGATTCCAGCAAGTTCCAAACTGCCCTACGCTGACTGTCGTCGATCGCCCAGCTCCAGTGCTGGGCGAGCCTGAAAACTTTATTATCATGACAATCATAGGCAATCAATCTGACCAGGGCAAAATTTTAACCGAGGTCCAGAAGCATAAGTAGAGGGGGTTTAGTTTATAGCTGTACATTTGTACTTTTTTTTTTTTTGCCAGGAAAATTTGAGTTTCAGACATTTAATTTCCTGCATTCTGGTGAATTTCTAATGCATGTGAATCACAATGTAACCTACGAACAGCAAATCATCTTTTAGGGCAAAAAGTTGAAAATATTCTGGGGAAAAAAAAGTTTATCTTAACATTTTCTAAAATAAGTAAATAAAATAAGTAACTACAACATAATCTGACTGCCTGTGATTATTCATCTACATCATTGTCATTAATTTTCATCACACACATAATTTGAGGCAAGTGTTGCGATTAATTAAATTGTTAGCCTAATTGTAGACAAGGAAAGTGTTATTCGGAAGCGCTGCTGTCCCACAGGCAGTGAACAGACCAGTTCAACAGATATGCGAACATGGTTAATCTTTTTCTTCTTCTTCTCCTTTCGGCTTGTTCCCTGTTTCCCAGGGGTTGCCACAGCGGAATCGACAGTTTCCATCGGTACCCTGTGAGGGCACAACACCGATGGCGGTCTTGTCAATCCGCATAATGATCTGGCAAAATTTTATGTCGGATGCCCTTCCTGACACAACCACTAACCCTATGGACGATGCAAACATGGTTAATACGTAACGTTAATATTTACCTAGGGTGACCATATTTTGGTTTTCTCATCCCTCTGACTATCGGATGTGACAAAAACACACGGTCGCTTATCACTGAGGAATAAGTTATGATTGGCTGAAATAAGTCTTATTTGGGGGGATTGATATGACCATAGGACCTACAGAGACTAGGCTCAGATTTGCTGACTGTTCTGCTTAGGCTGTGCTCTAATAGATGCATCGGCAGAGGGATTCATAACGATGTCAAAACACTTCCCTTCACAAAATAAAATCACGTACACACACACACACACACACACACACACACACACACACACACACACACACACACACACACACTATGCAAAACATCAGCCCGAGAGGGAAAAAATTACCAAGGTCCAGACCTCGGCGACCTCATAGCTGGCTACGGGGGTGAATATCTGCTTAGGGCGGCACGATGGCTCAGTGGTTAGCGCGACCGCCTCACAGTAAAAAGGTCCTGGGTTCGAACCCCGGGGTAGTCGAACCTTGGGGGTTCTGCTTGGGTTTCCTCTGGGTGCTCCGGTTTCCTCCCACAGTCCAAAGACATGTAGGTCAGGTGATTTAGCCATACTAAATTGTCCCTAGGTGTAAATGTGTCAGCCCTGTGATGGACTGACGGCCTGTCTAGGGTGTCTCCCCACCTGCCGCCTGATGACTGCTGGGATAGGCTCCAGCTTCCCGCGACCTCAGTTGGGATATAAGCGGCTTGAATAATGGCTGGCTAGAATATCTGCTTACATATGAAAAATACCATGTTTAAGAATCCATAAGTTCTGTCAGACCAGCCTGATGAAGGTATGTCGTGGGATCTGTGTGGATGCATTGTCCCAAAACACCAAAATATGAGAGTCATTCTGGATGTTTGGCTGTTTGTGCCAAGATTATTCATTTAGGGACATCTCTTTGGTTTCCAGATTTGAGCTGTAGAATGGGTCACTTGCTGACTCCTTCAAGGACTGATGATGTGCTGACGGACTCTACAATCATTAATGTCGCAAATGCTGCAGAGATGATGCTGTGCTTTTGTTAATACATTGCTGTTTTAGTTCTCGTTTATGTTTTTTTCCCTCTTTTTGGTCTTTTGTACTTTCTCATTTGTATTTATGTTCCTTAAAGAAACCCAATAAACACTTAAAAAAAAAAGAAAAAAGACTCCATAAGTTCATTGAACTGTTTGGTCATGTAAAGTATAATATCGAAGGTAGGATCGGCATAATGGACTGATGCTCAGTGCAGCAAGCAGGTCTTCATGATGCAGTCTAGTCTTCAGAGGATCTTTGTGAGCTAAACAGATGCTTTAAAAAAGAGTCATTCGATTTTCCTCGTGATTTTTTTTTTTTTTTTGCTGCTTTTTCCAGTCATCACTAATCCACATGACACCTTCTCCAAAAAAAGAGCCAAATAGTTCGTCAGTGGCTCTGTAGTTCTCTGTATTACTGCGATAGTCTGTTAAAAAACATCATGGTCTTTTATGAATCCACTGGAGTTTTGAAGTACTTATGAATTTATTCCTAATTACAACAGATGGATTTAACTCAAAACGGTCTAAATAAACGACTACCTCGTTGCTCCAATGACAGATTTGGTGCAAAAGATTTTGCTACGTTTCCTCATAATGAGAATCAACATATAGCTATGCTTCTACTGCAAAGTCCTGCCACATGCACAAACGTAAGGACGATTGTGCAAACATCTTCTGTCCTCTGCGGCATTGCATTCCTTGTCTACAAATTGCTGCTCAGGAGAATAAAAGATAAGTGTCTGGGAAAGAGGCAGATCATTTGGCTGCTGTTTCTCTGCAAATATTGGTTCAGTTTGTTTGAGGTTCCTCCACAAAAATAAACGTTTTACATACTGAAAAGATTACCCTACTTATCTGACCTGGGTATTTTTTAGTAGCATGTGAACATGTCTTTAGCCTCCTTGCATGACTGATTCAGTGAGGCCACCCTTTGAAAGAAAGGAGTGGATGTCACTCCATGGTTAAGTTTGTATCCTTAGAAATGCTCCATTTGTGACCTGTATCAGATACGACAGCTCACTTAGTACCGGAGTCTAACCGTTAGAGGAGGACTTCCCCATCAACCACTAACTTGTGTGTGGATCGATGCATGTTTAACAGGTATTAATGCTGTTAGGAATCCATGTAATTCATCAGTTAAAACGTGCCATTTTGACAGGTTCATTGTACGATCGCCCCGTCACTCATCCTTTTTGTTTACAGATGGATGGTCCGAGATTGGGCTGTATGGCGATGGCGTTGCGGTGAACGCTTGAGTCAACAGGGTGAGGTCCAGGATACAAAATCTATGAAGTCTTCTTGCATTGTCTGACAGGAGAGAGAGAGAGAAAAAAAAAGTCACATCATCAATGTACTCCGACATGCCGCATGCTAACATGGAGATGCCACATTTCATGGGAGCAGTCCCAGTTTCAAAGCCAGTGGAAAACCAAAGAGATGTAGCCATAAATCATGAGCGGACATGTAAATCTCTCCTTACAGATGTTTGTGGAAAGATTATAATGGCAAGTTGATAGGTCATAACTTGGTACCAGACCTTGTAACAGGAGGCAGATTGTTGCTGCTCACACACTGTTCCCTTGGGAGTTGGCAGCGTCTGCAAGCAGAGTTTTTACTTTAGCCAATGAGATTTTAATGTATCACGGTTGCTCAAAGGGCTATGTCCAAGATTACAGAGAAGACGCTTTACATGTCTGTGTTGTAAACTTTGCAGTTTGGTCAGGTGTTGACCAGTCTCAATCCTATAAGCCGGTGCTGAACGCTACAAAAAAAAAAAAAAGGCCTTGATCGCACGCTGGAAATGCCTCCCTGGGTCAGTGGTATTTATTGATGACATCTGTTCCAGGTTAAAGGGCCACAGAGGGTACAAGTACATGGAAGTCTCTTTTCACAGTAGAGGGGGCTTTTTCCTCCGTGGCGGCGGATGTCCAGGGTGTGCATCTCACTTCGTCTCTCTCTCTCTCTTACCACATGCCCGCTCCCTCTCGCTCTGACTCGCCGCGCATGTCTTTTGACAGCTGCCCATTGAGATTTATCAGGCACAGATTTATGTTTTTAGTGTCCGGGTCCTGGTCCATAGTAGCTGCTCTCACTGCAGGCAGTGTTTTTCTTCCTGCACTTTCTTATTAGTTTAGTTTATTACAGCAGCACGTCTGGTGAGGTCATTTATGGCCAACCATGGTGGCATGACAAACTCATTTATAACAGCGAGGCTTCAGCAGGTCGGGTGAGATCACTTCTGCTTTCTGTTCGCTCCCTCCGCTGCCCAGACACCGAGCTCCATAGGTACTGAAATCATCTGTTTATCTGTATATTTGCCTAGGACTACGATGGACCGGGGATCACTGTTGTTGGTGTGCAATCACCAACCGGGGGGTCATTTCACACACCGCTGAGCTTCTTCTTCTCCTTCAGCCAATAAACACCACAGAGATAATTCGGGAGAGGTGGCAGGTTGGGAACACATGCTATCGACATACAGTAGATCAACAATACATAATGTTTAAGGAACTCAAAAAACGTTATTGGTGAAATTCGCTGCTTCTTCAAATAGGCCAATCAAGACTAGCTTAAAAAAAAAAAGTCCAAAATTTGGATGCTTTAATCACCACAGTGGGTTTTTTTTCTTCTTTCTCGTGTGTAATTTTTGTTCCACTAAAATTAATGCCTTTTAAGTCGCGAAAGATTTCTTTCTTCCATCACTTGTGATGAATGAAGGAAGGGAAAAAAAACCCCGTTCATTATAGGAGGAGGCCTGGAAGATGATGGAGGTTAATTAGCAGCACTAAACAGCATGTGTTTGCCATGGCGCAGGTTCCCCGCTGATATTGAACTTGTGACCCTGATCCCAGGGGGAGATGTTGAGACTAAGATAGAGGGCAGCAGAGAGATTTAGACGTGCTTATGGAACCTGTGTGGTCTCCAGAAATGCAGTGTGGAGTCCAACACACACATTTCAAAACCTTGGCCGAGACTTAGAACCGATTCATACTGAGCATCCATCTGGTAGAATACCCAGCAGTGTTGTACCCGGTTCACTGTAGCTCGGATCCAGAGGAGAGAAAGCAATACAGAATGGCCAGAAAAGATCTCGGGGGAAACCCAAATGAACAAGCTGTCCAAGTCCCAGGTGACCGAGGAAGCTATATCATTTGTTTATTTGAAAAAGGACGTGTCGGCCTCGACGGGTTTGTATATTTAACACTTTGAAAATGAAAAATGATAGCACAACAGGGAAAGACTAAATACCAGAGCGGTTTTATGTGGAAGCTAGTGAAACCTATTGTTCCAGCAAATTTTGTTCCAACTATTGTTCCAAGGAAACGTTAGTATTGGGAATACATATGTGAAGAGCAACACACCAGCACGACACTCATGTTTGTCGAGCTGTCATGGACGAACAGATGCTCAGTATATTTCATCTTCCTACATAAACATTATTATATAACCTAATCACTTAACACTGGAAATTCGTTAGGATGTGTCGTATTACGTGTTTTGATATAGACTCTAAAGTATCCAACGCTTGATATCTGCTGTACTTGTAAAAAAAAAAAAAAAAACTCAAAATATGGATTTTAATATGAGGACGATCCAGTTGCACTATGCGTGGTTGGCATTTGGAAAGCCTGTGGAAACTTTTTGCTGTTGTGAAAGCTGAGATGGTGGGCTTTTCACACGAGGACTTCAATGCATGTTGCCATTCTTCTGTTGCAGAATGTAATGAGAGTCATATCTGCGGCATCGGCTTCTCACAGCAGGGACATGGGGCGCGAGCAACAATAAGGAAATGTTACTCATCATTTCACCAAAGTGGATCATACCCAGACTCTTAACAGATATTTATGTTTTATGAAAACCAGTCTCCCAATTTCACCAGCAGACCCAGTGTTCGGGGTGTCTTTTACCAGCTCTGAATGGAGGCAGCTGAAGTGGATTAGGCTGAAAGTCCTTGGAAAAAAATGCTCACCACAAGAGTGAAGGGAAAATTTTACAGCACAACACTGTCCACTCGGTGTGTTCCAGCAAATATTAGTCCCCCACTTTGGTCATCTTATTTTGCATGCAACGCTGCAGAATAATCAAATTTAACTAACTCTTTGCAGGGATTAGCAATCTGATGTAATAAGTGCTGACACACTAACAACTCAGTAAGTAATTGGACCGAAGCTTCAGAATTAGTTCAAGAGTCTTGGATAGCAGAAACATGAATATCGCTTGAGCTGATTACTTAATATTTTCCTTAAATAACATCAGATTCGGACATTTAGATCTTATTTTAATCACGAATGTCTTGGTTGAGTAAAATCCCTCGCCGAAGAAAAGAAGCTCACGTCAGGTAAAAAGATAAGCACAGACAAGCCTCCTCTGTCTGTTTACCTCTGGAGGGCAGCTGTTGGAAACAGACACTTTCCATCACCATTGGGCCAGCAGCAGGGGTCAGTGGCTGGAAATAGGCAGACTATTGTGCTTCCCTCTGAAGACAGATGTCAGGGACACCGTAAGGGTAGAGCTGCGTTGTCAGCAGCTGGCTGGAGAGGATCTGTGGCTCTGTGCCCTTAACCAATCGCCGTGATCATATGATTACGCACAATGACGCCGACATGGCTTGAACATACATACATACTTATCTGCAATGTGTTTCGCACCTGGGAAAGTTGATCACAAGCTGTGAATACATGCTTTGGAAGAAAGGAATGATGGCGCATGAGACAATTATATTTGATTCATCTGCTACGTTTCATCTTCTTTCTTTTTTTTTGTCTTTTTCATACGATGTTTATTTTCTGAGACATGCTATTTGCCTTTGCAGAGCGAAATCGTTAAATGTATCTCAAATGAGTGGCGCACCGATTGAGATGTCATTCCTACTGCAGCTCCCTCTTACCACCCATTTGGATGTCTCATAGATTGAGATATCTCCCTTCGCTGCACACTGTCAATGTGCCCTCATTCGGGAACATCCAGCACTATCAGTTTAGCTACAGCCCCATTTAGATTGGCTGAGATTAGGGAATCGTATTCTTCAAGGCAGCCTTCCACTGGGTTTGTGGAAGACCGATGATAATGGCAACCATAGGAATTATGTACGTGCCTACATAACGTACAACCTACTTGTAATGTAAGTAAGTGCTACCGTAAGCTGCGTCCATCAGGAGGAAGATGATGCTTAATGCATCGTAAATGTTAATGAATGGATACGAAGAGCACTGAGTAACAGAACTTGCACATTACTCAAATTTGCTATTGAAATATGTGCAGTCGGAAAGATATACAGTTACAGTACAGCTAACTCAATAGAATATTAAGCGCCCCCCCTTTTCTCTCCAATTGTACTTGGCTGGTTACCCCACTCTTCCAAACCGTCCCGGTCGCTGCTCCACCCTCTCTGCCAATCCGGGGAGGGCTGCAGACTACCACATGCTTCCTCCGATACATGTGGAGTCACCAGCCGCTTCTTTTCACCTGACAGTGAGGAGTTTCACCAGGGGGACGTAGCACATGGGAGGATCATGCTATTCCCCCCACTTCCCCCCTCCTCCTTAACAGGCGCCCTGACCGACCAGAGGAGGCGCTAGTGCAGCAACCAGGACACATACCCACATCCGGCTTCCCACCCGCAGAGACAGCCAATTGTGTCTGTAGGGACACCCGATCAAGCCGGAGGTAACACGGGGATTTGAACCGGTGATCCCCATGTTGGTAGGCAACAGAATAGACCGCTATGCTACCCAGATGCCTAGAATATTAAAGAGTTTTAAAAGTATTTCAGAACTTGTATGTACATTGTCTAAAAAACCTTGAATACATGTTTTTATTGATTTTGTGTCTAGTTCAACTGTATCTTGAATGAATTTGTGTGTGCATATGGGGGATGAGGGTTGTAATTGCTGTAATTGTGCATATGTGACATCACCCCAACCCAGCACTATTCAGAAGAGTCAAGAGATTTCAGAAGTTCTGGATGAGTGCAGTCATTGATCATTAAGCTGGACGGCTTGCAACCTCAAAGGAGCAGAACTGGACTGCTTTCATCATGACCAGTGGGTTTGAGCCCTCTCTGGCAGGTCCAAGAGGCCTGGCCAAGTTAAAGGAAACACTTAAACTGGCTTTCCTGATCCTGTGAGCAACAAACATGTCAGTGGCAATGTGTTCGCAGCATCTACAACTCCACGCAGATCCGCCAGTTGTTGAAGTCATCCGATTTCTGTATAAATGGTCCATTGAGAAATGGGTTTTGGATTCTGCATGGCTGACATATTGATAAAGGCAGAGCACAAGCCTGCCTGTGTCACCAGCTGTTTATTAAAAGAATTGTTGACGATCGCCCTTGAAAAAACGGGAATCAAAGACCATTGAGAAAGATAAAGAAAATCAGCATGAATTGGTGTGCCATGGCAATTGGCCTTGAAGGGAAAGGCATGTATTGTATTATCATTATTAGATTACCGAAATATTTGAAATGGTAATCCAGTCATGCCAGAGATCACTATATGCTGTGTGCTGTGGATTTTTCTAAAATCATCAGCGGCCAGCTTACTTACATCCATCAGACCAGTTGAAAATAAATGATATGAGGATGTGCTGACATGCTAAAGCCTAATTCTTATTTTGGCCGGCGCTCTAGTCTTCTGCCCACAGAGGAGGATGTTCCCTCCCATCTGGCTGTGCCTTAGTGAAACACAGACTGAGTTAGTTAGTCATTACAGAACTGAACCCAAGTCACACCACTAATTGCCGTGTGGGCGATATTAGGGTGAAGCAGCACCTAACTGGGTTCAGGAGTCTTAAATGTCTGGCTTGCCAAGTGATTGCACAGGGACTTGATTAAATATTCATACAGGACTTTTTGAGATGTCATTTTGCAATACTATTTGTGTGTGTTTGTGTGTGTGTGTGTGTGTGTGTGTGTGTGTGTGTGTGTGTGTGTGTGAGCTCTTTATTTGTTACTTATCACAGTGTAACTGTCCAACAGAATTTCAAATAGAAGTTTTTTCTTTTGGTTGATTTTAAAAAAATCTTAATTGGATAACTAGTAACAATTATCCAATTAATATAGGCATGATTAATGATAAATTAGACTACTCCGGGTATTCACTGTTCGACACAAATTACACTTTTTGTCTCATGTCCTTATTTGCATCTCAGTTACCTGTATATCTATTTTGCATTGATTGGTTCTCATTTGCATTGCATTATTTTGTTAGTTTGCAATGTGGCTTGTATGGAGGGTTATGGGTAAGGTGGGTTAGAGAACAGGAGCTTCCATAGTACAAAAGCTTTTGGGCTCAGGACATCATGAAATTGGGCAAAACCCCGGTAACACAGGAATTGTCAATTGCGTTTTCCTGTCTACCCGAAACCTGGGACCACCACTTATGTGCCGTGTTGATCTCCTAATCCCCGGGATCTGAAAGTCAACAGCTAGGCTCCAGGAAATAAAGAGGGACACTCACAATATTTAGTTAAGGGATTCAGGCTTGGAGAGGGTTGCCTTCACCTGAGGATTGGGAATGGCTTTTGTGGGGCTGGACAGATCAACAACATATCCATTTTCACTAGCGGATGGGAAAGAGGTGTTGCAATATGATCGGTGCCCACGGTGTTTACATGAGGCTATTGTTGGCTTGATGAAACCCCAAGGTGTTTCATGTTGAGCGAACAATCTACCGTGATTTCCATTGTCATCTTCTTTATACCTGTAAAATATAAGAGGTATCCTGTGGCTGGAAACATCAGCTTCGACAGGAAGCCATTTGATTTTCTAATTAGATTTTGGCACCAATAAAGTTCCTCTGGTATCTCAGATGGCCTCGTGTTGTTGTCATTGTATCGCCGTGTGGCCTCTCCTGTTGTCCGTATGAGCTCAGGTTAGCGTGGGATAGGATAGCTGTATATTCGTTGACGGCTCAGGGCAGGTTCACACCTGTCACGCTGCGTAAAGCTGCTCTGTCAGAGGTGTCTCATCTCCTGATTTATGTGCAGTCAACTCAGATAAGCCTAATCTTCAACTGATATTCAATAAAGCTCATAATGCCCCTCTCATAAGGAGAGGTCACAGCTAAATAGACGTCGACAAAATGTGCTAAGATGATGAAATGAGAGTGAGAGAGTGGATTGTTGACCGCCCTGTGAGTGAAATACAGCACATTTATTTACTTGTATGGCACATATAGTGTGTTTTCTGTTGTCATGTTGAGTCCTCTGACTGCATGCGCTGTTGGGCGAATGTGTGAATCCATGTTCACTTCAAATAAGACTTGCTCAGGGGGTTGATCGTTTTGATGACAACGTTAGCCGTGGTTTGCAGCCATAAGCCAATTTGTCTCAATTCATTACATTGCTTTTGACACAGAAATTAGCAAAAAGCCCTGTGGGTGTTGTTAAGCACAGTTTAAGAGCAACATAAATCACAAGAATGACAGCTTGTCGAAGTCAGGACTTCAGTAATTACAGTTTTCATCTACCCTGGGGGGTAGAAGAAGGAAGCACGTAGAGTACAGTTTCCCTTTGTTGACTACGTCTTATTACGTTGACATTATGCGATGAGCTGGGGCACATCTATCATCCATGTATGACAACACGACCTTCTGATTGACGCTTTAACTTTTCTACTGTTTTTTTTTCTTCTTTTTTTTCTGTCTTTCTCGTACAACAGTCAAAAGTTTCTGCTACTGGCTATCAAAGGGCACAAACATACATTATGAAACTTAACTGGGCCTCAACAGCTATTAGACCTCATTTGCAGTATCGGCATAGTGTTTTGCAAATTATACACAGTCTCTGGATCCTGCAGAAGATAAAGGCTCTCCCCAGAGGTTGGGGGAAATGGCTCAATTTGGGCCTTTCAGACGCACTCACAGGGAGCTGTGCTTATGCCTTCAGTCGCCAGCCCCACGATCCCGCCTTTTATAAGGCGATCTCTCACACAGGCTGTATCTCCACCTCAGATCAGAACACAGCAACAAAGAGCTGCAGAGACGGCTTACCAAGTCAGCACTCACATCAACGGCAGATAGATGCCGAGGTTGGGAGGGGGTCCGGGGCTTTCAGACTTGGCCTATTTTGAGTTGGGCAAGAATGCTTCAGCGGTGCCAAGTTTTATTTTGGTGTAGGTCCATTGCAAGAGCAATCACAGAGTGTGTGGCATTATGGAGGACATCCAAATGGTTATGATGGAATTCCCTGATTGTTTTTGAGACCTGAACCTCACCGTTCCTGACATGATCTCTATCAGTCAGCACACAGCTATTCATTAAAGATGACTATCGGCGGGACGGAGGCGAGAGCAGGGGTTTTCAGGGGCAGCCAACGAGACGAGATCATTGGGCAGCATCTAGGACTGATCTGAGTCATGTCGTTCTGTGTTGTTCCTTCATAATTCAGACAGATTCAAACAGCCACACAGGCTTCGTTTGAACTCCTTAGACGTCATTGTGAGACTGGAGGGGTACGGAGGGTGCATTCATCAGGCACTTTCTCTTGAGACGCAAAAATTGCCCAATGCCACACAACAAAAAAACAAGAAATACCTCACAGATGCAACAAAGGATCAAAGGCAGCGCCGCAAGGACTTAAATGCGCTTACCTCCCTTTAGACTCAAGTCTAGTGTGAAGCTGCTATGATCTTCGTGTATGCCATATCGACACACTAACTTTTCCATTGCTGGGTTGCCTACCGTACCTGTCTTTCTGCTGGAGGTCTGCCACATTTGTTCTGAGGAGGGCATGTGCACTGAAAACTGCTCACAAAGCTGAGTTTATGCATGAAAAATAAAAATTGCCAAAAGAAAAGAAAAAAAAGGCAATTAAAAAGCCTGCAATTATTTCAGCATTTATATCCCGGTAACGTCTTTGTTAATTAAAGTTTGAACATTTCACCAACTTGCCATTGCAGCCCAGTTTCATATGTCTTTTTATACAATTGAGATTAATTCAATGTTTGATTCTTTAGAAATCTACGAACAGATTTCTGCAGCAGAAATGTGCACGCTTCCTCAGCTAATGAAGCAGCGAACGCTTCCTGGTTTAGGGCTGCAGGCAGTGAGGCAAGAGAAGAGAAACTGGAATCTGTCAGGCTGTGAGCACATGGGGAGGGAGGGAAGGAGGGAGGGAGGGAGCGAGTGTGTGCGTGTGTGTGTGTGTGTGTGTGGTTGTGTGTGTGTGTCTGGTTGTGTGTGTGTGTGTGTGTGTGTGTGGGTGGGTGGGTTTGCTGGCAGGACAGAGCAGTAGAGGGCTCCATTTTCCCCATGAGCTCGTCACTTGTTCAACAACTGATGATTTCCATTGAGATGACAATACTCTTTGGATAAAGGAGTATTATCTCAAAGAGTATGAACACATTTTTTCCAAAAAGCAAAAACAACAGAAACGTGGCGTTGAACAGTCAAAGCAAGGACTTAATCCTTTTAAATCCTTTTAAAAGGCACTGGTAGGTCAGTGTGCTATAACAAAGACAAATGATTGCCTCATCACGTCCAATGAAAAGGATTCAAGTTTATCTTGTGTTCGGATGTAGTGAATCCAGTGGCTGTAATGGACAGCACGAGTGTTCTCTCACATTGTGTGTCGATTATGTTCTTAAGGTAATTTTCTATCAACATACCCCCCCCCCAGTACTGCATATTTCATATTGCTTGGCTTTTACAAGTGAAAGTAATAGTTTATGTCATAAGTCCTATATTGTACTGAGTGCTAAGCCCTGCGGGACTATGTTGTGATTTTAGGCTATGCAAATTGACTTATGTAATAGTTTATTAGTTTATTTCCTATTCCCGACTCTTCTAACTACCCCAGTCACCTGTTTTGATTGAATGGGGTGTTTACGAGTTGGGAATTGCCCTCCCATTAATCTCCCAGTGGGTCCGGGTGTCAGACCAGATCAGCAGCTAAAACTTTCAGCCACTCGAGCCTGCTACTGATGTTTGGCTTGAAAGAAGAATAAAGAATAGGAAACAATTCCCCGGGTGGAAGAGGCCAGACATTTGTGTAACTTAACCTTTGCGGAAACCCTCAGCAGCCCATATCGTTATCTGAAAAAACAAATATTTACTTCAAGGGAGAGCAAACACACTAATTTACCCTGCCTTCATTCAGGGCAGCGGCATTGTTGATGGATTAACACTAATAATGAAATCTAACCCATCTTTTGCGGGGTTTGATCTTAAGACCAAATGTCTGAGACTGGATGTGAATCAGTGCTTTAGAAATGTGCTCCATAAAAAAAGGAAAGAATGCCGTGCACAGTTTATCATAGGGCGCCTGACAGAGGGGATGGGGAGGTGGGTTCGGCTTGTTTTGAGCATGGGTGCAAATTAAAAAGGACGTTTTCGAAACCAATATCGGCAAGTTAATGCAAAAGTCAAGAGTAACCTTCCACGATCCAACGCATCAAATAGTTGCACACACCAATAACACTTTGGCTCACGGCAAATTGATCCACCGCTTCTTCCCCCGTCCTCGGTGTGCAGATTATTAGGGAGACAGTCTACCGCAGAGATGGCAGCGAAATCAACAACAGTCTGCTTTCTTCAGACGTGCTCGGAGGGATTGGAGATTTGCAGCAGTCTGAACATGAAAAAGGCAAGTAACGAGTCGGTTTGAAGTCTGACCACAGTGCGGTGGATCTCCGTTTGACTTGGGTCTGCTTTGAATAAAAACTGATTTGCCTCCCCCTAAATTTGGTCTCCAAAATTACACACTCTTCAGAGCATCGTCGGAATGCAGGATACTCGAAGGTCCTCCTGCTCGCCAGTTTGTAATGAGAAACTGCCTGTGGAGGACGCTGGTCATAAAAGCAAACACCTGTGACGATGAGACCCCCCCCCCCCCCATCAACACCAGCAAGAGGAACTTGCAGAAACTACCAGAGACTCTGTTGATGGCATCTCTGCGATGGCCACACTTTGAATGTAGGGAACTACGAAGACCTTCTCAGCCATACAACTCTTTCAATGACGAAACTAAAGATAAACTGCACAAATAAAGAAAGACGAAAATAATCATTTAATAAACAGACTATTTTCCCCCGATCCGCTAACACTGTAGCAGTTTGTAAATATTTGAACATTCGCTCGATAGAAATGGATCTAGTTAACCCAGCACGACAAAAGCAGTTGTGATGTGATGGTGCAGAACTGCATCCTGCTGATGTGATTCTGGTGAGAACAGATGCAGTAAAAAGCCTTTCAGGCGAGTTATTAAAAAAAAAAATTCCTTCATTCATTATCCTTGCTCAGGGTCGTGGGGATGCTGGAACCTATCTCAGCAGTCTTTTTTTAAAAATTTTTTTTATAGGATTTAGTTTTAGATATTTCCTATATGTACGAGACCTCTCATCTGCAAGATCTGTCCCCAGACTTTACTGTGAATTAGAGCATCTTCTTAGTTGAACACGGGCCCCCCCCCCCATAAATAAAATAGATAATAAATACACTAGTGAGCATCACCTGGCTAATATTCTGCATTATTGCAGTGAAGTTGCAGTCAGACAATGTATAAAGTTGTGCACGATTCCCATTGACGTACAACAAGAAATGCAGCACTCGTGCGTGTCAGGGACGTCCTCTGGATTCATGTCGATATCTTTGTGGGCACGTGAGTCTTTATAAACGCCTTTTTACTGTCGATTTTAAGTTTTGTTTTTATTTCATGCAAGTTGACTTGGGGAGGGGGGGGGTTAGATTTTCAACCAGCACCTTCAGTCATTTAGCGTAAAAAAAGAATAGCATAATAGCATATAGAAGTGCCAAACTTGACTATAACCGTTATCTATATATTTTTTTTCTCTTAGTGGACGAGCCAGTATGTCTGGAAGGGACATAACCTTTCTGTGGGGAGAAATGTAAGCCTCCCGCCAAGAATTTTACTATTTTGATTTGCAGGTGGAGCCAAGATGGCATGATGGTGTAGCCATACAGTATTGTGTTTTTAATGGACAGAGAGCCGGCATTCTTTGGCACACATACTGACCCCGGGTAAACCCTCCACAAATCCGTGTGTGTATTTATTTGTTTTCTCTTCTCTGTGACAGACAAGCCTTGGATTTCACTCATAAGAGCACCTGAGACCTGGTCGTCGGCCAGTAAATGGATAGCCCCCGTGTACACAGAGACATCCTCCTCATTCCTGGGCCGCTGAGAGCAGGAAGGGAAGACAGGCACTTCCTCCATCACTCTGACACACGCCTTTTGTCTTCTGTGAACGAGGGATAAGCTCGCCGGGCACTGAGGCCCGGCTGGTACTTAACAATGGAGGTCAATGGCCTTTCTTTGCATTTCCCATGAAGCAAAGTGATCTCACCTGAACACAAGATGTCACTCAGAGAGAGCGACACGGTCAGCACATAGCTCATATAATGAATGCTCTTATTGCATGCTAATCAAATAATCAGCTGTTTAACAACCCCGTGTTGAGTTGTCTGTAGAATTACAAATTCATTACTGTTTCCATCCATCCATCCATCCATTATCCAAACTGAACATAATTTATCATTATGCAAGCATGGAGCAGCCACCTTCAGTAAATATCATTTGCACCAGCCTGTAAATATGAGTGCATACAAAACTCCAGAATTGCTGGATTTGTCTCGTTTAGAGAACCGTCTATCTCAGCAGGCTCCTTGTCCCGTGATAATCATGTTTGAAATGCAAACAGAAACAAGTTTGCAAAGTGTTTGGATAAAACGTTGGTCCAAGACCGATCTAGCGCACACAGAGAAGCAGTGCATTCGGCCCATAGAAGCAAAACAAACACAGGCTTTCTGTGTTTTCCGCTTCAGAGGATCAATACACCCAGTTTTCACGTCGATGTGTACTCAACAGGAGATGGGAAGACGGTCGTCTGTGTCGTTGCTGTGACATCACATCTGACGGACACATCCCTGGGGCTCATGAGACAGTAAAATCTAGTTGAAGCATTTCTCCACAGACGCCAGTTTGCTGCTGCGGCTGGGAAATGTGAGTGACGGCTGACTTCTTCTATGATGATGGGCAACGACTGACCAGATCAAAACTGTGAACCGGTTTCAGAAGTTTACCAAATACGTATGAAGGCAGAATATTTCAAACTGCAGCTGATGGACAGATTTCAAGAGAGAACGGCTCATTTTTCAATTTTAGCCATTAAAAGAAAGTAATGATAATATATTATCATGTTTCAATTAATTCAATACAAATGAAGCAATAGATATGCATGTATGTGCATGTTCTTTTTTACTGGTTGGTGAAAATTGTATAATTTTTTTTTAATTTTGCTTAAAATGGCAACTACGTGCAGTGAAAGATCCTTTTCATAGATAAAATAACACAAACGACACAAGATATCATAAATGACTGACTTTATTGTTACAGGCTAAATGTTTGCTCATTAAGGAATGTTATAAAATAAAATAAAATATGCACCATAAGAGAACATGATCATTGACAATCTTCTTTTCCAAGCATATATTAGTCATCTCTTTGTATTTTCAGCTCCAGCCTACATCTCAACAGTACTATATTGTGAATAATGTGTGAACAGTACAAAGGCAATGCAGCCACAATATTTGAACAAGCAAGAATAATAATATAACTGTCAGAGATTCTGTATAAAAATTAGCAGATGAGGCAAAATACATACACATACACACACACATGTAAATGTTTCAAAAAAGTTATAAACAGTAAATGTAAAGTTCCACTGATTAACTCAGCAGCAGCAGATCACAGACTTCCCCTTCACTCCATCCACCTTCGTGTGCCTCAAGCATGCAACAGCAACTATTTTCATATCACCATTTCATCATCAGCTATTTTCATATCATCGTAACAATATGGGAAGATGGCCTAGTTCTTGCCGTTGCTCTACTTACATGGGAGAAGATCAACACCATCCCCCTTATTCAGTAGTAGCTCATTTTTATGCCATGTCACCTTGATAGTAGAGAAATACACGATGTGTCAAAGGAAAAGGTCAGGCATGGTTTTGTTCTTGATGAATTGCTTTGTACTTGGTGTCTATTGTACAAGACGGCATCGACCAACTATTGAGACAGGCATGTTGGACACCACCTCTGTGAAGAGATGGGTATACTGATGTAGCATGCAAGTAGAAATACTGGCTGTTTGGAGCATGGGATGTTGTCAATAGGGGACAGGCCGACAGTTTAATTCCCTTTCCTGTTTTCCTAGTGATGTTGCAGGCAGTATGGATAGACAAAACACACCACTTTTTTTTTCTTCATTGGTTCCTGGATGCTGCTTAAGTCAATAGGTCGCTTAGACTTGTGTGGATTTAAACACGAGCGTGTGTTGGTTACAAGCCAACAGCTTCTTTAGAAGCTTGAAGCAGATAAGGGTTGTTAGCTCTGACTGCTCCTGTCGTCACAAATGGCAAAGGAGTGGCAGTAGCAGGGCACAGTCAAAGACTGATTAATGACAGTCCACCTTGTTTTTCTTTCACCTTTTGTTGCATTATCTGCTAGCATGAATCCATGATGACTGTGTTCATTCCGGGCAGCATTGTACCTTGCATTCAACCAAAAAAAACCACAGGTTCTGCATGCCTCAGCCTTCTCACGGGGACTTAGTGTACTTCCTGGCATCCTCAGAAACAAGGTTATGTGCTCTGACCACATTGGGCTGCCTAAACTATACTTATACAAAACATTGACAACTTGTTGTTGGCTAAGTCATGCGCATCATATATATTGGCTGGATGCCACAAATTCTTTTGCTAAAGGTATATCACCAAAGTTCAATAAGCTTCAAATTAGAGGTGAATGATTCATTTATAATAAGCAACTGCAGGGGTGTGCAACAATTTTGCATAATAACTTGCTTACTTCCCTCTCTTTGTCTTCTTCTTTGGTGCAGCTACGTGTCATATGCTCTGTTTTAGCACAGCATTGCCATTTCATAGAGAAATTCTTCATGTACAGTTCTTTTCATAACTGCTTATTTTTTTTCCCCAAAATCCACCTCTGACACAGCCCTGAAAATATAAAACCAAAAAATACATTTATATTGATGTTTTTGGCCTCTAACGTGTTATCAGGAAATTCACTTTTAATCAAGAATGATCACAGGCATCCATCAGGAGCCAGTGGTGTTATAACAAGTCGGGGTGATTATAGTCACAAACGCTGCTTTTGCAACACAAATTCACCGAAAAGAGATTTTGTGTACTTTCCCAATTTTGAGTTCAGATTTAATGGCTTGCCAAACACATATGAGGAGCTCGACTTGGTGCTTTTCTCGCATTAAAAACATGGGACACGACGAGTTATTCTACAAGTAGGAAGACCAGGAGTGTATGAAAACATATATAGAAAAGACAGGTGCCATAGAGTATCTTTGTATAGAGGACTATCACATGGCCAGGGAAGTAAAGGCGTGAAGCCAATGATATGTAGATTTGCACTTTGTTTGGTGCAAACTTGCAAAATCAAGAGGTCTGTACATACAGCATGTCTGTCTAAATAGGGGAAAATAACCTGGATTCACACCATTATCTAGCAGCTCCAAAGAAGCTCAGTGGTAATATTACCGTAGGTGGCCTGTGGCACAGCAGATTAAGAGCAGATTTCACACGCTGGTGTGACCTGCAGTTTAGAGTCATCTTAACCACATTAGCATGGGACATTGATTCTGATGAGCTTTTTAAAACTCACATATATTAATACAGAAAACTTGGTGTGCAATAAACGTCTTGTCCCTTCCAGGACAGTCAGTATTTTCCTGCTAAAACCAGGAGACAGAACAGTGGCTAACCGCTCACACATTTTTGGGAGAGGAGTCATCGTTTTATTATCACTTCATAAGAATTTGAGCCAAAAATTAAGTTGACGGCAGACCTTAAATTTAATGCCACACAGCTTGCTGGTAACATTTTGGCATGTACGTGGCAACATTAAGCACAGTATATGTTTCAGCACGCTTTAAATAAGTCACAGATGGGCAGTCGGGCAGAACATTAATTCTATAGTCTCCACAAATTAGAGAGAATCCTCCTGGACTGAGGATTGTCTCTCTAGCCGTGCCCAGATTTTCCCTGAAATAGACCTAAAAAAAAATAAATAAAAAAAATAAATAAAAGAAAACTGCTGACAAACTCCCATAATGAATGTCTGCATTTTCACTTGGGGTAAATTCTGAGGGGTTGCATTTCACTTCAGTCCGTGTTGCCCTGTGCGCGATAATATTTGCACACCTTTTCCACGGTGGCGGTTAAGGGCTGCTCTAGCTCGAATGCCGTCTTTGCTTCCACGGCAGCCTTTTAAAAAAAGAATGATCTTAATTGTGTATGCAAACATAATTTCATGCTCCTTTAGTCATCTGTATGTAATAATCAAAGTCAGGCTCTGCAATCCAGTGTGATCTTGTGGTTGTTGTCTTTATTGCTGTACTGTATCGCCTCCCCTCCAAAGACCAAGAAACGGAGCCGGAATCTCCTGAGAGCCAGTATGAGCAAACGTGAAATGATATGTTTTCATTTGGAAAGCCAAATGTCATCATCATGTCTCTGTCCCTACTCTTTTAAAGCGTCTGGTTGATGTGGTGAGCTGGCAGAGCAAGTAAGAACATGGGAGGGAGATATTTATCATCCTCGAGACTACAGAGCTGTAATACTGCCTGCTTGGAAATCCTGCGGACGGTCAGTGGAAAAAAGAGAAAAAAAAGAAGCAGCCATGTGATTGCATTACAAGGATGGCATTATTGAGGGCCCCTAGCTTTGCCGTTTTACTTTTGGGCGGTAGATGCATACATGCATCAACTGCATTTCTTTTGTCGTAGCTAATCTCTTCACAAGGACCAAGTTGCTAACTTTGTGTGTCTGCACACCTGCAAGTTTTTCAAGGAAATCGTCGCATTAAGCTGACTTCCGTGCAACCCGAATGCCTTTACTCCCCATGCAGCCAAGTCTGTATCGCAATACAAGCATTATCATAACAGCTATGACCAGAGAGTTCATTAGCAACTTAAAGATAAATTGAGTAAATCCTGCTTGTCAAGACCAATCTCATGCCCTGCCGCCATACATGCCATGTTTGCATGATCCGTGCTTCCATGGCAAGGCAATTCATTTGAAACTTCAGACAGGAGAACCGCTGACACCGGGTTTCTTTTCAAACTTTGACTGGTTGCCAGCTTGCCACTCTCTCCGAAAAAAGGTTTCTCACGCATCAATCTTTGCTGCTTCTTCTTTTTTTCCGAGACCTGTCTGGCGTGCTGTGTCGCCTGTCCTGAGATGCTCTACGCTTTGATTGTGAGTCACGCAAAGGCACCGCACGGACTGAGTGACTCTTGGCAAGTCCGGGGTAGTTTCCCCCCCTCCAAAAAAACGGCGGAGATAATGTAAAACGTCTTAAATCATACCCAGCAAAGTGTCAAATACATAAACGGAACCTATGTCCGTAAAGAAGGTTTAATCTGTCCTGTACACACTGAAGACATTGATGGATCGTCACAGCTGAGGAGCGAGACGTCTGTTCTTGCTTTTTATGGAATCCGTGTCACCAGCTCTCTGGTGTTTGGATTATTAATGGCGCTTAATTTCAGACCCATTAGGATCAAGGAGACAAAGCCCCCTGTCCACCTCTCCCAAGTATCTGTTTAAGAGAGTGGCATTTGAGAGTCCTTTTAAGTTGAACTTACAGAGGTAAAACTCTCCAGGCTCCTGGCGATTAAAGCGTTGTGCAGCGGTACGGTGACTGCATAATACTGGGCGTCTGCACAAGCACAAGTCAGTAGGTTTATTCAGATAATCTGCATTTCACAATACTGAAGGAGGCATGCAAATACAATACGAATAATAGTACTCACAAGAATCACCATGATTGCAATGCACCCCTGCATCCGCAGATAGGTAATATGTGCCTCAATATTAAAAGAAGTGGAAGAAAAAAAAATCAATTTAAATGTATTAGTTTGGAGCTCCAATTAAAAGGTCATTGCATTTCAGACATGCAGCATATGCAGAGTCCTGCAAGACCAGACTACTGTGCATGGAAAGTCATCTCTTTGCAACCTAACAAAACAGCGTTGCATTTCCCTTCGGCTCATTCATTGCCGTACAACTTGTTTGTTGTTGCTTTTTTTTTTGTTTTTGTTTTTTGTAATACTGGTTTACACAGCACTCCCATCAAGGTAGCCTACATGGCATTCACAACCATAATTCACACCCTCAGCATTGTCACACAACCAGTTTGCACCCACTTCAGTCCAGCTCTTAGGAGGTCAATTCTTTTTTTCCCACTAAATATTCTTTGACTTGTTTTTTTCTCACCCCTTATTTCATTGTTTCAGACGATCAAATTTAGCCTCAACCCAGAACAGACATCCTTATGGCATCAAGCATTTACAAACGATACACAGGTCAACCAACAGTTTTGGAGGTTTTAGGAATTTGGAGTAGATATCAACATGAATGCACTTTTTGTTTCAGAAGTGCTCCTCCATGGTGGAAGATGTAAGATGTCATTTAGGCAGGTATGGGATTTGTTTTATGATCCGTCGCTGTTTTTATTGTGTTTTTGTACATCATATCGACGGAAAAATACCCCGTCGACAACGGCCCACCTGTCGCCCTGGCAACGCAGGGGTCCTGCTAAAGACAAGGTCGGGAGGGGATCAAATGCGGCCCCTGATTGATGACCACAGGTCCCGCAGGAAGTAACCCCGCCACCATGAAGGAGTGCTTTCTGAACCCCGAGTGGTATCCGGGAAAACAAGAGCGACTCCAGTCAGGGAGCATGTGCACTCACTCAGAGGCCATCTTAATGTTTGGATATGTCGAGTCATTCGGGGTTTTGCTGTGAAGGAGGAAGAAGTGAAAGCCGGCACAAGAGAGCTCAGAGGGCACCCAAGTTCCATAGTATTTCCACGACTGCCAGAAATATCTCTCACCAAGTGCTAAAACAATCTCATGTATTGTTCGATATATATATATATATATATATATATATATATATATATATATATATATATATATGCACTTCTGCTTTTCTTTATGGATCCCTTTTTACACGTCCCTGAGATGCATTTGCATGTTGTCTCTACTCAAGCTGGTCAACATGATATCAGACATTTTCACGTTTTAAAGAGTCTCCTAGTTTGGCTGACCGGCAGGGCCGGCCTTCGCCAAGCAGTCAGAGACATGCATGCTTACAGATGGCGGCTAACTCATCCCAGGTATATATGGACAATGTGTCTCTCAGTAGCAAGTAGAGAAGACCCAGGCACTTTACAGTTATGTCCACCAAGCTTGCACCAGAATGACTGTCGTACAGCATCTCTTTCTTTTTCTAATATTCAAACACAACTTGGGCTCGCCGTGTTAGTCATTCATCTCTTCGCCCTTGGACACGACAGCCCGCACATCTCCAGTAAATGTCAGTGCAGAGTACTTGGCATGAAGATAATGGTGCATCTTATGCTTGATTCTGCAGCAGTGACTACAGAGCTCGTTCAGACGTGTACAAAAAAAAACCACAGTCCAGTTGACTGTCAGTGGGTGTGATGCCGCTATGCAACGTAGATTCTGGGTTTTCTGCGTCTGTTTCGACTAAAAAAAAATTCACTTTTTTTTTGGAAGGGGGGGTCACTCTGGGTGGGGGGGGTCACTGTGGGGAAAGACTAATATGTCAACCAATGGGAGAATAAAATACTGGAGGCTTTGACTCGTCAGATTGACTGCTGATTTGAACAAGCAGCATTCAGGAGGTCAAAAGTTGTCGCTCTGAATTCAGCCGTGGGGGTGGGGGATGTCACATCATCGCTCCTGATGATACGCTGCTATACCATACCTATTGCAAATTAAGATTATTAATCGAGAGCATCGGTTTATTTGAGGTAACGGCTGACGAAAAGGCAGACACCGGATTGTGAACATTAATCTGCCGAGTATTTATATTAAGATGGTGACGTTTCCATTTTTGGAGTGACACCTTACGTTATAAAGGTACAAATATGGGTCAAATGTGACTAAACGTGAGCTGCTGTTACTTTTGACCTCGTCTCCCTGCAGTCACAGTAAAATGGCCATATTAAAACAACGTCACGCTGTAGGAAAATGGATAAAATATGGGATTGTGTGCCTGACGCTCCCAAACCATTTTACCTAATCACAACAATTAATACAGGTTTTGCAGCCAGCTCGGTATTAGTGGAAATCCCAACATGCAAATTCCCACGGAAGTCTGTCGCTGCTAGCGGGGTTGTGGTGAAGGATGGAGACCGAGAATTAATAAGATCATTGAGGCTTCAAAAAAAAAAGATTTAAAAATGAACATGCAATATATATATTTTTTTTTACATTCAAGTTTTTGAAACTGATAAATCAGGCTAGCGAACGTATCAACAACAAAAAGAAGAAGCTTGCAGGCATTTAGTGGTGCAAAAAAAACAAAAAAACAAAAAAAAACATCATATCAAAATACATTTGTTTTCTTTCCAGTTCCATGTGTGCCACTGAAGTGGGCCCATATTTAAGGACAAACATATAAAAATATAGATCAGGCTTTTTGATATTTGTTGTCTCTCGAGATCACTTGTTGTGGATGATACGAAATCAATCAGCCGATAAGGTGAAAAATATAGACAACATTTTTAGATGAACTTGTGGGTGGAACAACATGCTTTGGATGTTCCCCTTATGCCTCTCATATTGACGGGATGATGGGGGGGTGGGGGGTCTTTACAAGGCCATAGACCTGCACACTACACTGCAACACACACAAGTACGCGTGAATCATCTTGAAGGACACTTAAAGGCATGGCAGCCGTTAAGGTCAAATGAGCAAAATGCCCCCAAAGCGCGGGGTCTCAATCAGCCAACCAATCAATTAATCAAGTCGTCGCAAAGCCAAAACGATGCAGGCCTAAAACCAGAAGCTACACGAGAGATCACGAGCACAAATACATGTCTGACCAACAAATTAATACCTGACCAACAAATTAATACCTGACCAACAAATTAATACCTGACCAACAGTGATCACCTGGAGGGTGAGACCACAGGAGGTCTATGGGGGTGGGGGGAGGGGGGCGATACGTGCAATTGACGAAGCATACACATGGATGCAACTTCACTATCTGCAAAGTGGAAGCCTTTATACCTGTGTTGCGCGCGCGACACACACACAGACACACGTCATCAAATATGTGATTGGTCATCGGGTTATCCACGCAGCATCACGGCAGGCGCCAAACTCGGTGACGTTCACACGGAGAAGCACGAGCCTCCTTCAAAAGAAGCCCGTGCACCAGCGGACTAATTTAGAAAGCCCCTCGTGCTCATTTATTCGAAATCAATTCACCCAAAGGATAATGAGCTCGGTGCCCAACTCCGCTGACAGATGTCAGGCCATTGGCCAAATGATGTGCACATCCACGGCGCAACACGTTGCATTTAGGGAAGCCTTTATTTCGAATAATTACAGTAAAATTTATAAAAATATATAATTAAAGCTTTGGAAAATATTTTACATTTACAAATTTCACCCTTTGTTCACATCGGAGTCATCATCAAATCATTGGTACCAAATCAAGTGGATGTCTAATTTATGGCGTAAATACAGAGTAGCTCCATCGTCGGGACGATCCCATGTTTTCGGACTTGTGAATGAAACATAACAACAAAAAAAACCCCGACAGAAATAACATGCATCTTGATCCTGCAGCATCGAACAGAATACACACATGACACATTTCAGCGAAAAGAACAAAAAAACAAAACTACCGGTCCCCGGTTCCGATGCAGAAGGGGGGGGGGGGCATCGTTACATCCAGGTCAGCCTACATTCATACGGCCACGAGACGAGAGGCGGGAAGCTACGGGGGTTCATCATGCATCTGAACGGGTCGCCACGTGACCTCCGAGCCCACGGGCACGTCGGCAGACAAATGAATAGTGTTCGCACTTACTGTCCCGAGCCGTGGAAACGCGCTCGTTCATATTAATCTGTCTGTACTGTCAGTCCTGCTGCAGGCCTCAGTCAGCCTTCCTGTGTTAGGAGGATGACGTAGCCAGACTGAGTCCGTGCACGCCGTTGAGCGCTTCGTGCTGCTGCTTGCTCAGAGGGCTGGGAGGTTTTCTGTCTCCTGCAACAACACAAACGGGACGGTCACATAAGCCATGTTCGTTAACCCCGTTACAGGTCTCAGGAGGAGGCGAGAGACAGGCGTCTAACGCGACCTGTTACAATTAATGACCATAATGGCTACTACACACGCAGGCCGTGATGGCAATATGCTAATATAGCCAGGACAACAACAAAGCGGCCAACACAGGGACACGCAGTCCATAACGTGTCAGGAAGCAACAACCCGTGTCTTAAAAACAGGCCCACCAACACTGAATTCTTATTTTTACATTTGATTGATTTTTTTTTAACAACAAAAATTAGCAAAATATGGCTACGTCTGGCGCGCGCGTGCGCGCCAGCGAAAAGGAGAACGTGGACGCGTTTACTGTTTTTTTTTCTCTCGATAAAATAGAAGTAAACGACACGCGTCATAACACGGTCGCGCGTCAGACAGAACTGACCTCCAAACAATAAAAGAAAAAGATAAACAACAACAACAACACTGGACACGCCGCCTCATCTCTCAGCAGATCGAGGCCCGGAGACGGCCGGCCGGTCGCTAGGTAACGACATCTGCTGCCCATTGTCAAATTACCGTAATATTAGGTTGCGTTATCGCTGCGCGGATCAGAATAGTGCGGCCTGGGCCATGTACCTTCCCGTGATGGGTGCTTGAAGGACATGGCGGAGTGGATGTCCCCGCCGTGCACGGCCATGGCGCCGCCTGGGTGGGACAGGCTGGAGGTCTGCGTCTGCCAGTGGTGGCCCGGACTCACGTAGCTCCCCGCGGGCCCGCTGTACACGCCGTACTGGTTGGAGGGAGAGTAAGCGCACGCTGGGACGTAACTGGACAACGTCGAGGAGGGCTGCAGGGAGGACACACACACACACACACACACACACACACACACACACACACACACACACACACACACACACACACACAGAATATAAACCAAATTAGCAAAGCCTCATATGCTCCTCTTGCAGGTTTTGTTGTTGTCTTTTGTTGTGGTTTTTTTTAACGATTCGATTGCACGTTAATAATCAGACGTGTGTTGATTCTGGTCCAGGCTGCGTGGAGCCGGATCAGCTGCAGCTGTGTCGCGCGGCGAGTGTGTGAATTTCAGGCGCGAGGCAGAGCCGCGTGCCTCCTTTGTTTACCTGCGCGTATTTTATATCCGCGTCAATGGCGGACTTGTCGATCCCGTTGACCGCGTGAGCCGCGGGGAACGCCGCTCTGTTGACAGACGTCCACTCCTCCATTTTGGGTGGGTAGCCCTCCGCCCCGGCGATGGCTGACACACAGGAGCATTTCGAAAGGTGAACTTAACACAGGCTCATTTATGTTCATTACAAAACACCAACTGACTTGCCAGGAAACTGTGGCCTAATTTTCCATCAAGTTGAAAGTAAAACGTAGCTACTCCTCGCAACCCATTACACGATTATAGTGCATTGTGCATTATATCGTTATTAATAATTACACACACAAACACGTGTGTACATAATATACATATTTATATGAAGAAAGATTTTTTTATAACAGACTAAACTGAATCAAATACAAACCAAATTTAATAGCCATCCAAATGAAGAATCATTATACATATAAATGTATAATGTTTCCTTTATATAAATATATATAAATAAATATAAATATAGTTATTTATGTACATATCTATTTATGTGCATATATGTATATATGTAATTTTAAATATATTGTTTTTTTAGCTAAAAAGTCATGAATTTGCAGCTAAGCTTATTTTACAGTCATACTACAGTACATCATGCAATGTATTAATTAATGTGCATGTGTATTAATTTCCATCAGGGAACATATTGACTGCATGTATGTGTATGCGTTGTATTGAATGTATGTCTTGATGGTAGATACAGTGTGGGGCCTGGGTGACTAATAACATTGGTTTAGGGCTGCAGAACGAGGTAAAAAAGGGGTCTCTCTAGACAGGGAGGACCCTGCAGGCGATTCATATCTACAAAAGCATCGCTCCATGAAAAGGCCTCATGGGATTTGGTGCCACTGCTTTTATTACTGCAGGTGACCCAGTGGAGGCCTACACACTATGTCCTGCGTAATGCCCCGGACCTACACGTCGTACAGCCCAACACACAGCAGCTCACTATACTCAACAAAATATCACAGGTCACTAACACTAATCAGAAATGAGCACAGCCGTAAGATAATGAGCGGCAGAGAGGCCGAGATATCTCGGGAGGTGATGACGATGATGGCGGTGACGAGGAAGATGCACCGTAACGCACCTGCAGGATCCATGAAGGCCCTTATTCCGAGGATGTTGCTGACGGTGTGCGCAGAGGGCCAGGCCCGGGATATGCTAACGTGTCCGGCCGTCACCGGTACTCCGGGGGGGCTGCCCATTTTGCCGCCGGTGGGGGACATGGCGTTGGGGTACGAGTAAGGGTAGATGTGGTTGTAAGACAGCCCGGCCTGCGTGGGAGCCTGCTTACCGCCCTCGTACTGGTTGGGCTGGGAAAGGTTTCCGATCTTGTTGCGTAAAATCCGACTGATCGAGCTGACCGACGGCACGTTGTATTTGTCGCAAACCCCGTCCGCCAGCAGCCTGTCCCGGATCTCCCAGGCGAAAATCCCGGGGTCGCCTTGTTTGTATTCCCGTATGTTCTTCACCACGTTCGGCGTGGTGACCCGCGGCTTGCTCCCGCCGATGGCGCCGGGCAGGATGGAGCCCGTCTCGTTGTACCTGGCTAAGATCTTGCTCACGCAGCCGTGGGAGACGCGCAGCTGCCGGCTGATGTCGCAGGGCCTGATGCCGAGCTGAGCCAGCTCCACTATTCTCAGGCGGATGGCGTTGGGCAAGGGGCGCCCGTTGACGAAGACGCCGCCTAACTGGTTCACCTCCCCGTAGGTTTGCTCTGCAAAGGGACCGGAAGAAAACAGAAAAATAAAGGCGTTATAACATAGCTGAATAGCGCACCATAGCCTGGAGTGTAAACACGGCATACCGACCAAGCGCGCGCAACGAGCAATAATATTGAAAATGGCGTGATTTTGGGGGGGGAATTTGACACTCGGAAGCAGCGTGCGTGACTGCAGATGCGTTAAATGGCGTTTAAACCTGTGAACAAAACGGGTCACGACAGTGTGAGGTGCGATGTGGTGGGTGAAAGTTGAACATGTGCCTTGTTCGTGTTTCACGGGTTATGCCGCACAAGCTGCCGCGTGAACGCCTCCGTCTAAATTGCTGCAGATTTGCACGTTTAATCTCCACTTCGAGATGAACCCCCCCCCCTTTCGCTCCGGCCCTGTATTTCTCATTGTTATGCAGGCGTGGTGGTGGCGGTGAGACCGGCTCCGCTCCCCGTACGCGTCCTGCCGCTGAAGCATGCAAGACGGCAACGCAAGGCTTACCCATTTCCACGTTCCGAGGTGCTTGGAAATAAATAGTTGCCCCCTCAATGGCTGAACGCGTCTCCGGCTCTCCGCTTTCTGCAGAGCGATGGGAGGAATGAGCCGCCGAGAGAGGGGGGGGAAAAAACATATGCACCCCCGAAGTTCTGCAAGAGTGCCGTGCCCCTCTTTTCGACAGGAGTCCGGGAGGAGCGGCGAAGCAGACCGGCACCGAAGGGGATCGTCATCCGCTGAAGGGCGAAATAGTGCTTATCCCGGAGTCAGACGTTTGCAGGGATGCATCTGACGCTCCTCCACGTCAATCTTGGGAGTTACGGCGAGGCTCCGCTCGGATCTCATTGGTCGGCCCGCCACGAGTGCGCTTGTCAGAGGGTGCGTGCGCCATCCGGTTGGAGCGGTGCACCCTCCTCTCGTGTTTTGCATATAGGGGAAGTGACAGAAGGGAAATGCTTGATGCAGCATGCAGCCTCCCGGTGAGGATTCACTCGTATAGGAAATAGTCACGAAATAAAGTGGAGTTTACAGTGTGTTGCCCCCCCCTCCCCCGATCCAAATGCGTTAAATGCTGAAAATAACGTGAAAGTTTGGGAATAAATAGAATACAAAAGATAAACTCTTCGCTGCTGGACGATACAAATAACATTGGCTTGACTATTGTCCATGCTCTCACAAATGATGGATTTCTGCATTGAATTTATTTTTTCTTCCATGTGTCTTGATGCATGCTCAATAATCCCGGTAAGAAAATCCCAGAAAGTTGAATCCGTTCATCTGGACCCATTTAATCCCTCATCTAAGTGACCTCTTCAGCCTCAACTGACTGCAGGTGTACCCCCCCCCCTTATAAACAGTACAGTGACTGCAGGTGTACCCCCCCCACTTATAAACAATACAGCGGCATAACGACCGAAACCGACGATCAGTTTCATATGCAAATTACCATGCGCATTAATTAGAGACGCAACGGCCGTGCGTACTATTCACAGAGGATTTGGGAATGGTCGCAATCACACAGCATTGATGGCGACAGATGTACTCTTACCCCCCCCCCCCCGTCGTACAGCGGGGAAACTAAACGGACGCCGGTGAAGAGGATGGCGCAACACAGAGGAGCTCACGTGTCAGGACTCCGCAGTCTACTCCCGTCCTCAGGCCGGTGGCCACGAGGACGAGCACACATCCAGTTGATAGGGAGGAACCCTGTTTGAACGGGGAGTCAAAGAGGCCATCTATGTGAAGAGGTACCATCCCTGAACCCGAGGGGGGGGGGGTACATCTGTCACCATGTTACAGTGCTGTGGTTTCAGCCGTTCCCAAATCCTCTGAACAGCACACATGGCCACTGTAGCTCCAGTTGATGCTCATTGTGATTTGCATATGAACCCGAGAGATGCTCGGTCGTGAAGGGTGGGGGGGGGGGGTACCTGCAGTCAGGTGAGACCGGAGAGGCCACTTAGATGAGGGACGACACGTTTCTCTCAGTAAACGATCGTGTCCAGATGAACCGAGTCAACTTTCTTTGAATATCTCCATTTATTTTATTTTATTTTATTTATTTATTTATTCCCCCTGGTGGATGGGCCCGAGCCCAGTCGCAGAGCACGTTGCCCCGGTCAAAAACAACAAGCAGAAACACAAATATGATACCACAGTCGTTTCTAGATGGGACGGGATGCCAGCATTTAATAAGGATCGTGTAGAGGATAAATAGAGAAAGTCCCTCATCCGAGCAGACGGTGGCACCTGTGGAAATGGCTCGCGGAGGGGAGAGAGAGACGTATTCTCTCCATCTGACCGCAGTGAAGGACGAGAGACTCGCTCGCTGCTCTAACCTGCATGGGATTCTTGTTTTCTGGGGCCAATCCGTGAGCATCAAACATGTTAAAAAGAAGAGGTGGTGGTGTCGGGGAGGGGGGCTCATGTAATCGATACCTTTGTAGATCGCAACGCTCCCAGACTATCGGATACAGGGTGAATTCCACAGGCATACATTATCCCAGCATGTTTTCGGAGTTTCCTGTGGAAGTTTAGAAGGTATCGTTTATATGCTCGCAAAATGTCACTTGTAAAAGTTAACAGTCGACCCAATGGTAACAAGGTGCAGTGTCCCTATCCCCTCTCCCTTCTCCCTCCTCTCTCTCTCTCTCTCTCTCTCTCTCTCTCTCTCTCTCTCTCTCTCTCTCTCTCGCTCGCTCTCGCTCCCAGGCCAGTTCACTGCAGACCTGGAAGCATGCAGGACACATGGAACACATCAGTTTAGGTCAGAGGAGCACCAAAGAGTCGACACTGGCGAGATTAGACGAGGAAGATCACGTCCAAGATATAACGTATTTACACATGCATATGTGTGTAAGCAGAGTTCAGTGTGACTGCTCCATTTGCGCGGACATTAGGTACATAAACAAACATCGGTGAGCGTGCAAACGTGCACACTTCAGACTGGTAAGACGCCACAGGCCTCCTTCATAGCTGCGTCTGTGTGTGCAGGCTAGACACGGCCTGTACGTATTATTATGCAGCTTTTCAGCTCTCCCTCACTCACTCACTCTCTCTCTCTCTCTCTCTCTCTCTCTCTCTCTCTCTCTCTCTCTCTCTCTCTCTCTCTCTCTCTCTCTCTCTCCCTCTCCCTCTCCCTCTCTCCCTCCCTCTCCCTCTCTCTCGTTTGCAGTCTCATGGTATGTGCATGTAGTCAGAGCTCCCAAACGTCCCTCATCTGGACAACATGGGCATTACACGGGGTGCTCCGCAGACCCTCAGTGCCTCGGTTTGCGTGTTGGGTAGGTAGCCAGCAGTTCTGTGTATGAACGTTGACGTGGATTTTCAGGGGAACGAATCCATTGTTTTAAAATAAATCCACGATTTTTGTGATGTTTTTTTTTAATTGTTTGGGCATTAGAAATTCACACACCGGCTCGTTAGAATTTAATTGCAAGGTGGCGTCGTGTAAACGGCCTCGCCTCGCTGCGCGTGCATGCCTTCATTTACCTGAGTCCATCATGTCGGGACATCGATCCCGTGTCCCTCATTAACGGTGCCGAGCGGTGACGTCTGAACGAATATTGGGCTGAAAACATTTATTCTGACGCGACGGCGAAAATATCCTGCTTTTATTAATCACGTTTCATTGCGATACTGCACGTGCAGACCGAGCGGATAATTTACTAGGAGGACGTTTTGATTAGGGTTTAATTTTTAGGCGAGCCACGCGGACACGAGGGCAGCTTGATTGATAGAAATGTGTGTAATTAAATGCTATATTTAAAAAAATAATCAACAGTATTGGCTTTATTCACAGTAGGGTCATTTTAATGGTGAGATACAATTATGATGTGAGTGTATTTATATAGGAGGCCACGCCAGGGCTGCAGAACAACGCTAAAATCAAATTAATATGTTGGTGTTATGAGGTAAACGTGGTCGATTGTGTGGCGTTTCGTATTTGCAGCAGACTGGATTTACACGGCTTTTACACGGACGATTAATTCTTCGTGTTGTGGTTACGACAGAGTTTACGCTCACTTATATATATATATATATATATATATATATTTATATATTTATAAGTTTACAAAATAAAATACAAACACTCCCACTGCGCTGCAGTGTGAGACCATGCATGGAGTCTGGATCTATAAAACTCAGCTTGCGAAGCCAAACCAAGACAATCACATGCACCCCCCTCCCCCCATCCCCCCCCCCTAATGATTACATTTTGCTGATGGCCTCGAAGTGAAAACTGAAGACCTTGCGCGCTGGGACCCTCCTAAGTTGCGTGTGGGTGATTGAGACAATTCACCCACGTCTGCACCCGGGGATTTTATTTATTTATTTATTTATTTTTATTTCCCAAATAAGCCCTGGCAGGTTGCAAGACCCGGTTGCGGGCTGGTATGGTTTCATGTTGTGCAGGGTGTGAGCCAGGGAAATAGCTGCACCGCTGACACGTAGCCTTCACAGCGGGACCTGCGCTTCATTCAGGCCTGCGGGATGAAACGGAGCCCGCTGCACATCGCCGTCACCTTCGTCCAGGACCCGGTCCTGCAAGAGCTTACCGTCCTGTCCTGAAGGAGGCCGTTTCCTCGATTGCGGAGCATATAAAGGGTCGATCCGCGTCAGGATTAGCCTCCCTTTCTGTGCACACCTTGTGTTGGAGAAGATTCAAAAAATTCTTCGAAAATAACAGAAAAAAACACACTTGGTGCATGCCCCTCCATAAAGTGATTATATACACACTTGGTGCATGCCCCTCCATACAGTGATTATATACACACTTGGTGCATGCCCCTCTATACAGTGATTATATACACACTTGGTGCATGCCCCTCTATACAGTAATTATATACACACTTGGTGCATGCCCCTCCATACAGTGATTATATACACACTTGGTACATGCCCCTCCATACAGTGATTATATTTCGTTTAGGCCTAATTCCAAAAGTATGCTTATTAGTCCGTACGTTTGTCCTTAACAACCTTTTAATAAAAAGCAAAACGTAACGCGGCCCAAGGTTGATCGATCTTACACGCCATCGCAAGCAGGGGGGAGAAAATGTAAATAAATAAATAAATAATAAATATTATATATATAATACTTATATATATATTTCTCTTGCCAGCTGCTTGGAGATCACGTTCAGCAACTCTGCAACGAAATCGCGGGCCGGAAGCATCCGATTCTGCCCCGCTTATCGAAGCGCTCCGAGTGCAGCGACCCCGGGCGGTAAATATTGATCTTGGTGTTAAAGCGTCATCAAAGGATTCAGCCCTTCAACACCACGTGGTCTCCCGAGCCTTTCATGTCCGATTCGAAACGCTCCCATTTTTCAATGTCCACCGATGGCAGATAATGGTTTCGTGTGTGTGTGTGCGCGCGCGCGTGAATCCGCGTGTGCGCGCGCGCTCGTAGACCCTAAAACGCTTGGATTCTTGGCGTGAGACAATGTTGCAAAGCCTCTGACGTCAATGCGTGAAAGCAACCTTACGATTCCGATGCACAACTGGGACGTCCTGTGCAAACCGGGGCCCATCACGTCTCAGTGGGTTAAACGCCTTCTCCGTTTCTACACAAACGTAGAATATCACTTGCATTTCCCTCTCAACACAAAGCAGAATCAGTATTCTTCTTTTTTCTATTTTTTCTATTTTTTTTCCTGCAGCTGCTCGGGCCATAGTCTTTTACTGAGGACCTCTTTGTGCCCACGGTTTTGATTTAGTGTTTGCGAGTTTTATGATCTCATTGCTCAGTATGGAAATTATTAGACGGGGTCCAGATTGCGTGCATTTTGCACAACATGGGGCTATGTTGAGAATAAAACGAGTGGTCTGGAGAAGGCCTGCGTTTCCTAACGTTTCCATAAGGCCTCGTGTGCTCTCGCCGTGCACGCCTTATTGGCTAGAGAATATGCATACGACACACAATCAGCTCCTAGTTTTACACTTTATGCTGCTTTCTCAGGTGACCGTTTGAATGCAGCGATTCAACTTTTGGGGCAGCCGTGCCAGCCCACTCTTAATTTGGTTTCTTAATCACACTTGGTGAGTGCTTAAAATCAATATCATAAACTTCACGAGGAGGGCTGTTGCTACACGATATTTAGCCCTGGCTGCTTATTATAGGAAAGAAATCCTAGCCCCCCCCCCCCCTTGAAAACCACCCAAGCCAGATTTGTGAGGGAAACTCTCCTGGTTTCTATGGTCAAGCACCCCCCCCCGCCTCCCCTTTGTCCTCCTTGACTGCAGAAAAAGGTTTATCCACTCCTATCTGATCCAGAGGAGGTGGTGTGTAGTGTCTTTGTGCATGTGCTGGTGCGGCCCTATTAGAAGGGGTCTTGGAGAGAAGTGAGCACGGTGCCTTTATGGCCACGAGACCCACTCTGGGCTGCAGAGCACGCCTAATGAGAGCGGCGTGCAGCAGTTGCCGTGTGAGACTTGCAAGCTTTTTACCAGGCTGGGTAATTGCTTGCGACCTCTCCTAAACAGGTCTCATGTGCTGAGTCCACCTCTAATTGTTACACGAGGTTGACGGCTTGGGCAGCCAAAGAGTTATGGAGAAATTCGGGATCATTTGGAGAAGGGGAGAGCCAAGGACAGAGCCAGGAGAGAGAAAAGGAAAGACAGCATGAAAAGAGAAATTGGCCTAGAGAGAAATACAGTGATTGAGTGATAGACTGGGAACAGGCAGAACCTGCAGTGTGTATACTCGTCTGTACATTTAACAGGCTGTGTTTGTTCAAGTGAGTCCCTGAAACACTTTTACCTTCCCTTTCGGTGTTATGGGCTTCACAACTCTAAAATAAATCAACTAGTACATCTGGTCCATGCATGGCGACTCATCGCATCGGCATGCCAGCTCACAAAGTCAGTCTCCTCTAAACACTCTTGAAATGGTTGGTATTAGTTTATTTTGAATTTTGCAACATTGGCTGCCCTTGAAATCCTCGAAAACTTTGTTGTGCGTTTGGGAACAGATCTGGCTTTGATTGAAAGTGGTAACTTATTAAGGAAAATATAAATGGCATCCCCCCAGCCCCCCCCTCCAACCACCCACTTTTCTTCCTTGATTCAAAAATCTGTCATCTGAAAATGTTAACGGGGATGATTGTAAACATTCGCAATAATTTCATGTCCTTCATAGACCAATAGAGACACACGCACACACACACACACACACACACACACACACACACACACACACACACACACACACACACAGTCCAATGCACATGTTACAACCCAGACTCACAGGTGATTAGGCCATGTTTAAGCCATTATTGGATTAAAAGTGGCTCGTAAAAATATTCAAAAGTTGATGTATTGAGTTTTTCCCCTATCTGGAGGCAATCTACTTTAGTAATGACACACTACTTTTCAATGAAGTGATAGCCATATATCCATTTGTGTGGGGCACCGGAGTGGGTGATCCGCTGCAGATATCTTCAGCAGACTGGTTGGTATAAGATAAGCAAATGCACATTTAAGTATCTGATATGTTATCTGACTTGAACCCGCAAGATGAAGTTTCATGGTATGATCGCCAAGCCACATATCTGATTTAATTTACCATCCTTATCTAGAGATAACATGTCTTTGCATTGCATGCACGTTTATAAATCATACTGCAAGATTACAAATTGTGGAAAGTTATTGCACGATTATTTGCGGCTCACGTGACCGGGAGAGACATTTTCTCGCTGCCACATTTTCTTGCATCTGCTGCACAAACCTTTCCCAAATTCACACAAGAAAATATACAGACTGTGCAAATTGATAAACTTGTCTTTTTTTTTGTTTTGTTCTGTTGGATCTTTGAAGGAGACATTAATTTGATGTCTCAATTATCTGGGCCAGGAACGCCTGGCCATCGCTCATCTCAAAAGGGTGGTGTACAGCGCCCCACGTGGCCAGCGGCGTAACGTCATCTAGCATGTCACTGCTACCAGTAACTGAATATTAGACGGGGTCAACCATTTTTTTCCCCAACCGTTAAACAAATAAGAGCATTTGAAATATTAACTCTTTCAACGTTTTCATCACGTATTTGTACTCCTATTACCATCAATTACGTTAACTAGAAGAAAGAATCTGCATGTCAGGTTTACTCAGGTTAATTCATCCCCGTGTTGCTGGAGGAGACTGCCGCAGCAGTTTGGGTCTGCCAGGGAAACCCGGGGGGACACGAAGCCTTTCCGCAAATAGCAAATCACACAATTCTGTAAATCAGATCCAGTGGCGACACCAAAGCTGTCAGGGAGGGGGAGGGGGGGTGGGAAAGGGGACATTACTGTTACCCACAGTTACGTGCGGCTAAGTTTGATTCGCGCAAAGGAAACCGTCCTTTCAGACGATTCGTGCGACTTGGGCAGACTTCCGGTTGGCGGTGGCGGGAAGAGAAGATTTTGAACTATAACCACAATATCTTATTTGCGGAAGTAAGGTTGTATTGATTACCTGGCAGGGCGTGTCTCTCGGTAGTCTGCCATCGTTAACGTGTCCAGTCAGGGTTTTGGGGCGTGAACAAGTAAGGGACTTGAACTCGACATTAAATATATTTTATTTTGAAGCCGTCGGTGCGAGCCCCGGTTTACATCCTGCGATGTTGTCGGAATGCCACGGTTGGTTGTTGTTTGGCTGCCGAACATAACTAGGCCGAGTCTGTTGTCAATTAAGAGGAGAAACCCTAATTACTTTGGGCGCAGTTCAGACTCCATACATGGCCGCTGCTGATTCATGTTTGCCCTACTTGGATATCAGCCAAGGCAGAAGAAAACATCGGGTCCCATGTGGAAAAACCACGCTACGCGTACCTTTTACACCCCACACTGTTCATCCTTAATTATTGATTCGTTTTCTTTGTAGCTTTTTTCTTTTTAATCTCTGACGTGCACGTTCCACCTTATCCACCTTCGGTTATGTCTCATTAATTAGACCGCGAGCTGTAAACCACTGCAGCTGTGATAACAACTGGTTGCGATTCCTCACGTGACCCGGTTTTAGCTTTTTGCGCGCGCTGGTGTGCCTCGTGTTTTTTTTATTTATTTATTATTTTTTTTAATTTTTTTTACTTCAGCAGAAACTGTAATTCTCTGCTATGCGCGCAAGAGCGCCAGATCCACAGTGGGGAAAGTCAGCACAGGGACACTCAAGGTCTTCTGTCGGAGGCGGTGTGATGTCGTTTTCCGCCAAACCAGAAATCAAGGCCTTCTCACAGGCCTTGTCTATGTCAGGGATGGGGGTACTGTATGTTTTCTGACAGTTGCTCCTTTTAAGATTAATGACTTTATAAAAACCACGTGTCCTCCTCTGAAAGCCAAGCCCAGTATCATATCAGTCATTGTTACCAGCATAGTAACGCTGCCCTGACAAAGGACTCCCAAAGACGGATTATATATTGATGTCACAACACAGCTGTATCTAAATGTATGTGTCTGTACATGTATGTGAAAGTGGGGTGTGTGTGTGTGTGTGTGTGTATGTGAAAGTGATGTGTGTGTGTGTGTGTGTGTGTGTGTGTGTGTGTGTGTGTGTGTGTGCGTGCATGCATGCATGCATGCGGGTTGGAAGCCATATTGGATTTCTTATCCCAAGAAAGCAGAGCGACTACCATAACCTTACAGCTTTTCCATTTAACATTTTATTTTTCAAGACAAACGCTCTATCCACCAGTAATGCTAGCTCACACGGGCTCTATTAAAATATTCTGATTCATGACAAAAGTAAAAAAAGATGCACGTTAAAGGCACCAGCATCCGCCCCTGTAGTCTATCAGTGGGCTGACCTCGCTGAACCCCCAGCCAGGTGCTCATAAATACGTCCCTTTATTTCTGCCCTTGTGTGGATGCCAGTTGGGCCTGGAAGTGGGTTTGTTTTGGGTGTTCTCGATGTACTCCAGCAAGAGCCACACGTTCACGTTTCTCCTGAGAGAGCAGCTGCCTTCCTGAAATGCATATGTATTCCCGCCTGTGGTCGTCTGCCATGGCGGTGATCCATTGAAAGCTGCATAACGCAAGTCCAGTGTCTGCACAATGGAGACTTGTTTGTCCCGACACGTGTGGATTAATCAGCTGGATGTCACTGCACCGTGGATTGTAGTGCCGCACCATATTAGCACAGACTTAACAGTGCAAACCTCAAAACCATATGCGAGCTCTGTTCGAGTGAGCGGTTAGGACTGTTTTGACTGATGTCAGACATTTTAGCTGCAGGATTATTATTTTTTTTGGGTTACATCTGGAGACGTTGATGACGTTCGGCGTTCAAAATGTAGGGTGTGTTTTGTGATGTATGGAAGTTGCAGGAATCCCCGATTTCCCCCTCCAGCTTCCCCATACTTAGCAAAGTGACTATCCCATTTGAAATGCAATCATAGTATTAACAAATTAGCCGTGTAGATTAATTACAGTGTAGGTTTACAGTCTGAGGGAGAGCTCGCCCCAGCTCTCAGCAAAGGAATGGAGGACCTTAAGCTCGCTCATACTGGTGCTGAAATATCTGACATGTTTGCACTGAGAAGAGACAGACAGGACTGCGACCATGCCTGGACTTGCTGGCCAAGAAAAAGACCCTCATAGCTCCCTCAATTTCCCTAGCACGGCTCTCCCTGAATAAAATGTAGTGCTCATACAAAGCCACTATGTGCATGATAATGAGCGAGTGTGCAGAATGTAAAATAACTTAATTTTGTTTATTTCCATTTTCAATTTTTAAAAAATATAACTACGGTTTAAATATGTAATCCATATTTTTTTTAGTACAAAAAGGCCATATTTGATATCATTTCCTGCTGGCAATTTTGTTGCAACAGCCGTTCAATGTGTTGGCCTTCTGTAAGTGCTCCTCTGTGTGCTTGGTTGTGATGGGGTCTGCCTTTCCCGCCAAGCGTTCAAGTGGAATGACACCCGCACAGGAAATGCGTTGTCTGTCACAAAGGGGGAAGAGGAAGAAGAAGAAGAAGCGGAAGAAGAAGAAATGCAGAAGAGGAAGTGACAGGGGCTAAAATATGATGATAAGATGGTCACAGATGTACTTTTGCCCCCCCCCCCCCCCAGATCAGGGATGGTCATTCCCTCTTCACATAGATGGCCTCTTTGACTCCCTGTTCAAGCCAGCTTTTCTCCCTATCAAGGATGTGCACATCCTCATCTTTGAAAGAGTGGCCACTGGCCTGTAGATGGGTGTAGACTGTGGAGTCCTGTCCTGATGTGTTAGCTCTTCATCATGATGTGCACATCCTCATCCTTGAAAGAGTGGCCACTGGCCTGTAGATGGGTGTAGACTGTGGAGTCCTGTCCCGATGTGTTAGCTCTTCATCATGATGTGCACATCCTTGATAGGGAGGAACGCTGGTTTGAACGAGTAGTCAAAGAGGCCATCTAATCAGATTTGATTAAACGTTTGATATGATTTGATATGTCGCTTGATATTACTGGGTTGGACAACGTTGTTGGTCAGTCTTTCTTCTCTCTCCAAAATACACACGTCACCACTGGATTAACTTCAACATCTGTGACTGCCAAAAATTGTGAACTGCATCCGAATGCTTTTTTTAATTGCGCATGGATCCAATCCATCCATCCATCCATCCATCCATCCATCCATCCATCCATCCATCCATCCATCCATCCATCCATCCATCCATCCATCCATCCATTCATCCATTATCTGAACCGCTTATCCTGCTCTCAGGGTCGCGGGGATGCTGGAGCCTATTCCAGCCGTGATTGCTTCCTCCAAAACACCAAAATCCACCATTCAAAACTGAAGAAATTAAGGATAACTACCCTAAACAAGGTTAGCAAGGTCAGTTTGCCATTGTTAATGATGATATTTACAATTGTAAGCATGTGCGGTGTTGACATATAACACTAGTCACCACAATAGACACTGTATGTTAGAAGGAAGGGGGGGTGGTCCAAGAGGGAGCATGTGACATAATGGGTGATAAGGCCGAGGGCTTTGGGTTTGCACACCTGCTCCAAACCAAGCCAGACTATAATATTGCCCAACTCTCCTCATCTATTGCGACTCCTCCGAAGCCTTGCACAGCTCACATGAGAGAGATGGCCATGACAATGTTTGATTTTTGTCACGTAGTGGGTGTATCGTGCATTGACCGCATACAGTTTGGATCTTTTAATGAATGCTAGTTTTGAACTAATGCCCGAAGAGAAAATGAGTTTGCAAACAAATGAATAAATCTTCATTCCACAATATTTGTGTTTGCCATTATTCTTGCTTGTCTGGCTTTCTTAAACACGGTGTGAAATTGATATCTTCTTTCACCCAGGAGAAAATGTTCTTAATGAACGTGCAATTATGAGACTGCTCAATATTATGACCCCCCCCCCTTTTCTCTCCAGTTATATCCGGCCAATTACCCCACTCTTCCAAGCCGTCCCGGTCGCTGCTCCACCCCCTCTGCCAATCCGGGGAAGGCTGCAGACTACTACATGCCTGCCCCCCGATACATGTGGAGTCGCCAGCTGCTTCTTTTCACCTGACAGTGAGGAGTTTCGCCAGGGGGACGTAGCGCGTGGGAGGATCATGCTATTCCCCGCAGTTCCCCCTCCCCCCGAACAGGCGCCCCGACCGACCAGAGGAGGCGCTAGTGCAGCGACCAGGACACATACCCACATCCGGCTTCCCAGCTGTAGTCCACTGACTTCCGGTTTCTACTGTAGCGGTCATACCAGTTTCCTGTTTGTTGGCGTGTGCTTTTGACAATGGCATATTTTTGTGATGCCTGCAAGATTTAGCATGGATAAATGTCAACGACATGCCCAGAATTGTCGACAAACTTTCACCTGCACCTACCAGCAAACGGGTGAAAAGTTTCAAGTTGTATACATATCAAGTTACGTCCATAATTATGAGGATGAGTCATCCTCATAATTGAAAGTTTCAAGTTGTACATATCAAGTTACGTCCATAATTATGAGGATGCGTCATCCTCTTAATTGTGGATGAGTCGTCCACAATTATGAGGATGAGTCATCCTCATAATTGTGGACGTAACTTGATATGTACAACTTGAAACTTTTCACCCGTTTGCTGGTAGGTGCAGGTGAAAGTTTGTCGACAATTTTGTGCATGTCGTAGACATTTATCCATACTAAATCTTGCAGGCATGGTGAAAAAAATGTGCCATTGTCAACAGCACACGCCAACAAACAGGAAACTGGTATGACCTCTGCAGTAGAAACCGGAAGTCAGTGGACTACAGTTATGCACAGAACCGATTGTGTTTGTAGGGATGCCGACCAAGCTGGAGGTAACATGGGGATTCGAACCGGGGTCCCCGTGTTGGTAGGCAACAGAATAGACCGCCACGCTACCCGGACGCCCCTAAGTATTATGATCGTAACTGCCGCAAGGAAGCAGAACAACGTTTTTAATGGCTACAGATGATATTAGATGTACCTATCCATTCAGCACTGTTGTGGGTCTCACGGCCTTTCTAAAAGAAATGGCAGCTATACTCGCCTTTTCATTTTTGCTGTTGCAATATGTCACGTTAAATGACATGATGTATCATTAAAGGGATAACGGCAATAATCCCCAGAAAGCAGTCCAATATGTGTGCCAGACATCTCTGGCATTTGTGATGTTACTGTGAGAGGCAAGACAATGGAAAACTGACATTGATAGTTGGTCTGCGGCGGCAATCAAAATTATTTGTGGCAACAATACTAAAAACAGATTATGTTTCATGTCAAATATTAGCCAGTTGTGGATCTTAAAAGATTAGGCCGTGGAACGCAGATGTGAAGTGATATTAGATGTTCAATGTTTTCCAGATTGGCTTTGTAAAATGTCGAACAACAAACCAACATTCATGTCAGATTCAAATCAGGATGGAACTTTGTCAGCCTCTATAAATATCGTACCCCACTTATACGGGTAATTACTGACTTTGTTGTAAAAGTTTCCGGCGAGGACGTGCAAAAGCTTGCTCGGCTATGCAAAAGTCTTCATTGTGTATAATTAGAGCTAAAAAATTTCAACACATGGAAATGTTTCTCTTGCTACCTTGCAAATGCTATCCCTCCCCTCAAAGCATTACAGCAAGGACGTTCTCCTCAGACTGCGTAGTGACCTTAACCCTAACCCCATGTTTTCGCATCCTGGCCGATTTGCCAGTGGAAAGTCTGAAAGATTTGGAAACCTGAGGTCGCCAATTGTGTTTGCTAAATCAAAGCCTCCCCCGTTTGATTCATGCTGCAATTACCTCGAAGGAGAGGCTTTTGTCGGGGTTACAAAGTATCCCCACATGCTGTTGCCACATCTCTGAGACGTCTGCGGACGACTCGCTTATCGAGGGTTCCTCCGAGCGGAGGAACCTGTCCGAGGCCGCGCTTCCAAGACGGAAGAGCAGTCGCTACATCAAATAGAGGGACTGAAGCACACTCCCCAGGATTGCGGTCTTAAATCTTTCCTTGGCAGTAGATGCAGAAAAACTGCCCCCCCCTTTTGGCTCATTGAAAAGGGCAAGGACTTCTCTTCCTGACATGGCGTGCCGGGTCATCACCCCACAACTAGGTGCATGAAGCCAGCCATTGACTGAAAACATGCAGCATTCCTGTTCCTGATCATTGCAATGTGGATGACTGTTATAATGATGATCATGACTGTTCCTTGCCTTTCGGAAATTCGATGATTCAGTGGAGTGTGCTCGCTCGCTTTTTGGTTATGCCGGATGAAGGACATCCGCTCTGAACAGAACTGAGGTGCGGCTGACGGAGATAAGTTGTGACAAATTCAACAGCTCGCCGAGGCCACACAGACTCTCAGAGACTTGAGATGTGCAGACCTTGGTGGTGGTGGTGGTGGTGGGCGGGGGATTGGGTGGATATCATCGATATGCCTGAAAATAGAAAGAGCTCGGACATGTTGGTTTACTCCAGCGAAACAGATTTAACATCAATAACATAGAGGAATGTATGGGTTTTGGAGGAGAACATTGAGCCCTGCCAGAAAAACTTGAACGGGAGCCAGACCCAAATAGACCACCAATTCCCCGCGGAAATGAGCCCAAAACCTCAGAGTCGAGCCAAGACTGGGCCTTCCACCACAGCTAGCCTCCCATCTGCCTTGGCTTTCAGGGTATAACCAAAGATGAGTGACAATAGGCCGTAATTAGCAATGTAAACAAACAGACGTCCTTGTTGCTATACACACCGCAGAGTTTAGAGAGGTACGCGTTAGGGCCTCTCATCTTACTGCCGTCATGCACCGCCGGTACGGGTTGGCAGGGAAATGGCATCGCACATAGATCGGTTTTCATAAGTTCAAATGCCAAAGCATTACAGGAAATGAACGCCTACCGTTCGAACAAGCGTACGATTTATTTTATTTATTTATTTTATTTCAGATTTGTCAAATTTATGAGGGGCGTTTCTCTCAACTTAGGCCGAGGTGGACAGATAATGAAGCTGACATGACCGCAGAACGTATGGTTGGGGGGGGGGGGACGCAAAGTTATGTCATTAGTCACATGAAATATGATTGGAGGGGACAGCCTGGGGTCAAAGGTTACAGCTACTGTCTTTGGAGCTGAAAGGCGAGTGTGATCTTGGGAGACATAAAAAATAACCCCCCCCCCTCCCTGAAAATACGAGTCCATCTCGTGAACGTGAACTTTTGACGACTGTGATGTATTCCGTACACTTAGTGAGGTAACGTGGTGCGTCGCTCGTATTTCTCGAGGCTGTGCGAAGACGTCTGAGAGCTCGGAGGCGGGAAGCGGCTGAGGGTAATACACGCTCTGCAGAGACCGGGGCTAAATCAGGCATGACATTATTATCATTCTGGGGCTGAGATGTTTGAGTTAAGAGCTAAAAATGGATTTGTCACTGTCTCCTTGTCTTCAGATGATGCATTCTACCCATTTTCTCTCCTCTTTCCCCGCTTTCCTGGACTCGAGCCAAGACAAGTACAAGCATGTCCTGGAAGGATGAGCCTGATGGGCTACTGTTAATTCCTTTCTTTTCTTTGTTCGCAAAATATACAACAAAAAAAACTTTCTTTTTTTGTGGGGGTGGGGGTAGGGGCGTCTTCAGGACAAATGAAAACAAAATTTGGAATTTCAACTTAAGTTTAAAAAAATAAAAACCCCCAACGAAGAGGACGGGGAGATGTGATGTGTTTGGGCGTCCATCAGAGGGCCGGGGCGATGGCGTGTGGCGGGGCGGCGTGCTGATGAGGTGGGGACCTTTAGCCACGAAACTCCAAAGCCCTCCGAACTTGAAAGTCTTTAAAGTCTCTACACCTTGACAAACCTGCAGACACCACCACCACCCACTCCTCCTCCTCCTCCTCCTCCTCCTCCCCCTCCACTTTATTGCACTCTGGGTCATATCAAGTTCTCCGGGGGAATGCGGAGAGCCGCGATAGAGTCGATAAGGCGGTGCAAAGTGATGACATGGCGGTGGAAGACGCCCGTCTGAGGAGGCGTGGGTCACGGGTGAGCGGGAACACGTCGTCGGAGAGAAGGTCACCTGGCGTCTTCGCCCAGCACTGTAATGCTGAGCTCAACTTTAGCTTTGTTTTTCCTTTTTTCTTTTTGTCCTTTTCTCTATCGACGATTACACCCGGACACGTCCCTTTGTCTGCTCTTTCTTGTACTTGTAGTAATTGTGTCTTTCTTCACATCAGCTGCCTACTATCCCACCCTACCTACTATGATGCCTGTCTACTGCCGACACAGGCCCTTTCTCGTATACACACAGGAGTTATGGAGTTATTGGCCCCCTCTGTTGGGCTCTCCCAGCAGACACTCGGGGTTAGGAGAGGTGGAGGTGGCTGTTTTCATGTCAGATTATGCAGAGGGGGGGGGGTTACTTGTGTTTCTGGGAAATAGTGATGGTGGTAATGAGCATCGAGAGTGGTGTTTTAAACAGCCTCATCGAAGCACACTTTAACCTGTTTTTTTGTTTGTTTGTTTGTTAGTTTGTTGTTTTGTGTTGCCTGGAACATTCCTTGATGAGCTATCTTTTCACCCAACACACACAGATAGGTGGGGAGGTAAGAGATACACGGAGAGGAATGGAAACAGAAAACACACACACACACACACACACACACAGAGAGAATTGGATTTTAAACAGCTCTTTATTTTACATAAAACAAAAACTCAACAGTGCCATGGTCATTTCACAACACCAGACATAAGCAACTGCTTTACATTAAAACACCCAAAAAGGTCTTTTTTTTTTAAGTGGTTCAAGTCACATACTCCCAAAGGGTTCAAACAATATTATGCAAAAACAGAATTAAATAACAACTGACCCTCACTGACTGAGCAAATGAGAGAGAGAGACAGACAGAGCAAGAGAGAGCAAGAGAGAGAGAGGGGTGGATGGGGGGTAAAGAGGGGGAAAGAGAGCATGACCAAGCTTTATTCCCAGATTGACAGAGCAGAGACCTTGAGATGAACCCCTTCTCTCCTTTGGGGTAGTTTACATATAAACATCTCGTACATGCAGGTGGAAATAAGGGCCAATAGGGGTAAATAAACAGGGTCTGGGCCAATGTAAAAACAATGGAATTTTTTCAGAAGGCGAACTTGGACATGAAAGCGCCCCAAAGAATGAAATATATATACATTAATATATATATATATATATATATATATATGAGATTGCTTATGGCATGAAACAGGCTTGTACTGTCTCATAAAGAATTTATTTGAAACACTGGATTATATATATATATATATATATATATTCCGCTATTATATATTGATATTATTATTATTATATATTGATCTAATATATATTGATATTCCGCTCCTCATTAGTGAAGCACTTCTATCAACACCATTGATAGAAGTGCTTTGTTATTGATATACCTGATGAAAAGTAAAAAGACATTAGTAAGCACTTTGTCAATAAAAATTAAGCAACTTCTTCTACGCTCATGTACCATGAAGTGAAACCTCTTCTTCTCTCACCAAGTCAAACTGACCGTTTTGCACACTGCAGAACACACAGCGGAGAAGTTATGGTGAAATGAGGATTCGTCACATACGTCCCTTGCACTGTTAATATCTGTACATCATGGTCACACTGTCATTGTTGGTAATAAACTAAATCCTCCTCAACGACGCATTGCTAGATTGCCACGTTTACACAGGCACGATAGATGAAAATAACAAGTCCGTGCAGCACAAATCTTGTGGTGTTGTGTCATGGCTTTCTAAACAGAAATAGACAACAGTACACGAGATTGTCTCTGTGCAGACAGCCGTGAAGAGACCGTTTCTGTGCTGCGAAGGGTTAAAATAGACTCCTAGTGTTTGGTCATGTAGCATGCAGCCTATATTACAAACCGATAAGTCTGCATGGTGCAAAAACACCACCCTCTGGTCTGCGGTGGAAACTTCTCACGTAAAGTGGTTTCTCACTGCGGGCCCCTTTTGTTTCCAGCCGGAGCTCCTGAAATGCCCCGGATGGTACGAACGCGTCATGTCATCAGTTAGGCCGAGAGAAAGAGAGTGAAGCATCTGAGGTGACGGTATCATCTCTGTTATGGCAGACTTGGGTCCTTCAGTAGGGAGGGCATCTCAGAAGCAGCGTGCTAATGCTGGACATGCAGTCGGCTCTTTTGCCCCTCAGTCGCCTGAATATCTTGGCTGCAACTGAAAACAAGCAAAGGCTTGATTGGTTGAGATATGGATTATGCAATAACAGCCACTTCATAAGTACTAATCAGGTAAAAACACCACGAACACCAGCGTGGCCTTAGTGCATATAGACACTGATCTGGGTTCAGACCCCCCCCCCCTAACAGTTTAAGCTCACTCTCACTCATTTGTAGATTGTTTGATCATTTCACTGACTGTAATATAGTGTGACTGTCTGTCGTTCCTGGTGTGTTGGTTTTCCATCGAGGACGTATCAGGTGAGAGTAGATATAAACAACCTCGGGCTTCTTTTCTCACCCGCACAAACTTTATTCAGTGATTTTCTGGCTCTGCTTGTTGTGTTTTCCTGAAGTACAATGAACGAATACATTGATTAATCGATAAGACAGGGAGCAGATACCTGGTGACCTCTAAACAGCGTTTAGAGGAGGTGTCTGTCAGTGCTGTTACCTCAGAGGAGGAAAGTGCAGACCTTAACTCCTCCACCCAGTGCTGTTACCTGCAGGTAGAGCGCCACCATGTGAGTTTAGATCCACTAGATGGCAGCAGAGGCCAATGAAAGACCAACGTGCTGTGTCGTAAAACCAAGCGCCCGTTTCTCCTCGCCCTCATACCGTTTAAGAAATATCAAGTCGTTTCAAATCAAACTAGTTTTTATTTCTCTCTGGACATTTCCTTGAAATAATGCATTAAAAAAAAAAAACACGACAACACATGAAGGCAAATATTGGGTGGGATCTCTTCCGCATCATAACTGCAACACATTGATGGGAACTATGAAACATTTATGGCTGACCAGAAGGGGGCAGTCTTTACACACACTTGTCAGACGGGGGGTTCAGCCCTCTTCTTACCACCTTCTCTTCATGGGGTGAGAAAACAATGGCATGACGTGCACCAAACAGCAGGTTGCTTTTCTCAGTGGCCCCAAATCATGCTAATCTAAACCCGGTTTTCTGCACGAGCATCTCTTTCTTACTGTGAAATCCAACAAGTTGCGCGGCTCTCCGTGTTATATTAAGATCCAAAAGCAGGTCCTTAAACCATGCATGCGACAATGCAATGTCATGAGCAACACAATGCAAAACATCATATTAATGATCGCCTGGTTTAAACGAGAATCAACTCTCACTGAGTTGCAACCACATTTCACACAATCAGTGTGTATCAGCCAATGAGGTTGTGTTGTTGTTGTTGTTTTCAGTCCATGCTTCCAGGGTACCAGTCTCATCAGCACATGCTCGAATAAGGATTTGTATATCAATACACACAAAGGCCTATGTGAGGCTATGTATATGATCGTCACCTCCCAGAACACCTGGATAGCTAGCCTGAGACGCTAGTACAGGACGGCACGCTGCAGAGACCACACATCTAGCTGGGTACAGCGGACGTCAGATCTCCATTGTGAACGCCGGGGCAGAGGGGTCTCGGGAGGCTGAAAAGACACCTCTGATTGATGTGACACTATATGAAAAAACATATATCGACAGCTAAGCCCACATTCCTCACCGGGGGGGGGGGGGGGTGTGTGGGTTCAGCCATGTCAACCTCCTTTTCTCTCCATCTGTCATTGGCTCTATCGTGTCCCCTCCACGATGAAAGTCGAACAAATCTGCTGACATTGATCCTGCCTCCTCGGCCGGCCTAATTTCATTTCAGCCGGGGGAGAGACGCCTATCTCCGGGGATCTTGACAGACAATTGTATTTACTGTTTTCTTTTCACAAGCCAATAAAGGGGGAGCAGTTATTGCATCAGATTATATGAAAAACCGTTTAATGATTCCAATTTATAACTCTAGACTGAGTAATGGTTCCGTTAAGAGCTGACAGGCCATGATGAATGATGGCTCATATAAAACATATTCAATGTGAAGAATGGCTGGAGATGAATTGCGCACAGATACAAACTCATGATAAAGAACAGTAAGAGCCACTAGAGGACTTAATAATGTGCTATTCATTTTGAAGTGATTTTGCTGGTTAATAAAAGAGCACAAATTAAAAATATATTTATTGTAGGAAGACATCTGGGAATATTACCCCCATGTCCCTGCTCTCCCATCCCCAACCCAGTCTAATATCACCTCATCTCTCGGGTTTGAAGTCGAAACCATCAAGTCTTCAGTTTTCCCCCTCTCCATCTCTGGCGGCTCGCTCTCTCAGTGTCTGGGGCTGAGTTGATTTGTGATATTCACAATTTCTGTTGCGCCGTGCATTAGCAAGTTTCCTCCTTCTTCTTTTTTCTTTTTTTTTTTTTTCACGAGGAGACCCCAGATTGTTGTTCAAACGGTTTGGGGTTGGGTTTTTTTTTTTGGAGATTAGTGAGATCTGAGCCCATAAACCGCCAGTGGAGCAATGCTCATTGAACTTTGTGCACATAAAGAAAATATGTCAGGAAAAAAAGAGGAAGGCTGCAGCAGTTTCAAGCACGGTCCCTATTTTTGAGGAGACTTTGCTATAGGCAAAGCAAAAAGAAAGAAAAGAACATCCTTATTTTAAGTGCAAGCGGTTTCCACTTTCATAGTGTCACTGAATATGAGGGGAAACCATGGTCAAGTGGTGGAACCTGTAAAATCATGGTCAAGGACTACACTTTACACAGCCGTACAGGACCAAAGATGGGGAATCAGGGAGTCAGACTTTGAAAGCTTTGAGGCGTCAAAACAAGGGCTTCACAGTCGGCCTGCCGTGTTCATATCACCAGCGTGCTCTCAGCCAGGGTCTAACATCTGTTCTGCACTATCGCCACAGGAAGACGTACTCTTCCTATTCGCTCGTGCCAAGGTTGAAACGTGCCCATCAGCCCAATATCAAAGGTTGCGCACTTGCACAAACCACTCTGCAATACTTGCCTAGGTTTCCAGGTGGGTCTCTCCTCTCAGGTGGGTTATAAGGCAGGTCCGGACCCCTCAGATGCTCTGCGTCTCTTCTTTGTTGCCTCAAGCAATGCACGCGGACAGCAAGGACGGCGATGTGTCCAAATTTGAATCACAAAAAGTGCGGGGGGCTAATGAGAAAATGCAAATGAGACCGGGGATAGGCCGACGTGTTTGATGAATGAGAAACAAGGACCGGGTTACATCATCCCAGGATCACGTACGTGTTGACACCTTGGAGCTGAAGTAGAGGGTTGAAGAGTAGAATCCATTGTGCTGCCGGATGCAGATGCGGGGGGGACGCAGGACAATAAGAGGAAGCCCATCAGTACAGGTGACCCCACCCAGGATAGAAAGGGGTCTGTTTGTTGCCGGGAGGAGAGGCGGAACAAACATGGGGGTCTACAGGGTTGAGCAGTCTTCAGTGTCTATGTCAGTGCTACCCTTGACACCAACTCTAGGCAGTGCCTGATTTAAAATTTTTTTAATTTTGATATATTTTAATGATCCCCGTAGGGAAATTACGCTCTGCATTTAACCCATCCTAGCTGTGTAGCTAGTAGCAGTGGGCAGCCTCCGTGCAGCGCCCGGGGACCAACTCCAGTTCTTCTTCCCATTGCCTTGGTCAGGGGCATAGGTGGGAGTAGTAACCCTAACATGTCTTTTTAACGGTGGGGGAAACCGGAGCACCCGGAGAAAACCCACCGCAGACACGGGGAGAACATGCAAACTCCACACAGAAAGGACCTGGGATGACCCCCAAGGTAGGACAACCCCGGGGGTTCAAACCCAGGACCTTCTTGCTGTGAGGCGACAGCGCTAACCACCGGGCCGCTGTCATGATAAACAGTACAGTGGCAACACCGCTATAGAAAACACTGCTAGTGTTGACAGGCGGGTCCAGTGCCATTCGAAGAAGAGTTAGTACAAATTGTGATACTTTGCATAATTGTTCTGCACGTTCTTCCCCAACTAAAATCTCTGATATCCTCTGAATGCTCGTTGAACTTTTTCATAGGTCTCTGGACAACACATAGTGATGTCAAGTTGGATATAAGATCCCCATATCCAAACAGTATCGCTGTCATTTTAGTTACCCTGCAGCTCCGAGCCTCGGTAATACCCCCTTTTTGTCGGCTGTATTGCCCCTTATTTATGTTGCTTTCTGTGAGAAAACTTGCACCAACCTGAGTTGTCGTCGGCCCTGTAATAAAGTAATCCCAGAGTAGCCTTCATGCTCGGCTTCTTGGCACAGCAAATAATTTCAAAAGTGAATGAACATATATTCTGTCAACTCCGGATAAAGCTGTCATTTTCTGTGGAATAAATTAAAATGGGTTTGAATCAGAACTTGGGAGCCGCCGTCCTTAGTAGTACTTGCAGTCAGAAGTGTCTGCAGCTTTTGCGGCCCCGCGAGAGCATGAAGGGTATATTCACTACACCCAGCCCATGAATAAGTGTCGGCTTGTCATAAATTGTTGCAAAAGAAATTGCGGCTCGATGTCCTCCCTTTTGATAGATGCTGTCCTAGCTGCAACCATAAGCCATAACCATAAATCACCGAGCCGATATTGCCGGAATGTCAAAAGTCCTTTTAACCAAGCAGTCTGCTATTCTTCCTGCCTTGCTAAAATGAGGCTGGGAAAGTCAAAAAGGGTGCACACGCCCTGAATCACAATGTCACTTAATTAATCTATAATATCCCACCGCAAATTGCCTTTCAGGCAAATTCGGTCTTGTTTGTTTGACAATGATAAATAGTTAGGAAAGTAGAAATGAGTGAATAGGGATTTTTGGCTCGCTGAAGTGTAAATACTTAAAATAGCCATGCGAACCTAAATACTCCGAGCTTTAATTCAACTGAGTGTCGAGTATCCATGTTTTTGTTGTTGTTGAATTCACTTATTCCATAGTGGTTATGTAGGGGAAGGACGGCAGAAAAGAATGACGTGATTAGAAGGAGCAGTGAAAGAAGAGGTATGCAGACTCTGTTTCCCATCTCCTTGAGATGCAGGTCATCCGTGATCACCTGGTTGTTCTGGACACAAGAAGAGCTCCCATCTCTTCAACCTCTCAGCGACACCCTAGCAACAGTGCACTCGTCCCTCCGGACACTCAGGACACAGGTCTTCCTCTCTCTCCCCACCACCCCACCCCCAACCCAGATCCCCGTCCTTGGAGAAGACCCCTGGCCAATGGTGAACAAGGAGGCCTCTGAATGGGCCCCGGGCTGGCCTTTGTCTGGCCCCACTGCAGAGTCCCTTTATTTGCACAGTCTTTAACGCTGTATGTTTTCTTGTCTCTTAATTGCATTGCCCTTTGCTACCCCTCGGTCAATCAATACCACCTCTCCAATGACATCAGCGACTCTATTCACCAAGGTCCAGGTGATGGGTCTTTTGTGGGAGAAGTTGGTGGGAAAGAGTGTTGTCCCTGCTCCAACTCCTGAACTCCAAATAGGACATTTTGAGAGCAACGCTTCATCCGCAGCCCCCCCACTATGATGACCCAATACCTGCCCCCTTTGTATCTATCTATCTATCTATCTATCTATCTATCTATCTATCTATCTATCTATCTATCTATCTATCTATCTATCTATCTATCTATCTATCTATCTATCTGTCTGTCTGTGTAACTGTTCTATCTATCTATCTATCTATCTATCTATCTATCTATCTATCTATCTATCTATCTATCTATCTATCTATCTATCTATCTATCTATCTATCTATCTATCTATCTATCTATCTATCTGTCTGTCTGTCTATCTGTCTGTCTGTCTGTCTGTCTGTCTGTCTGTCTGTCTGTCTGTCTGTCTGTCTGTCTGTCTGTCTGTGTGTGTGTGTGTGTGTGTGTGTTTGCAGTCTGTGTGTGATGTTTCCTCACCTGAACTCGTGCCGCTGGTAAAACAGTTCATCACACATGAAGGACGTTGGTGTCGTTGAATTGACAGAACACAGCCGGGACCAGTTGGCTGTTACAAGGCGAACTGGTCAGGTTTTGTGTTGGGCAAGGTGAGTCTTTCTGTGTACTCTGTGGCCGCTTGTCAACACAGCCTATTCTGAAGTCCCGGTCTGTTGGCAAACTCTCTTCATAGCAAGTCTATTTAGTGGTGCAATTAGATGACATGAAAACAATTTTGGTGACCCTTGACACGGCAACATAGAGGGAGGGCTGACATACCTCTACCACTCCTGAGTCTGTGCACGTGTGTGTGTGTGTGTGTGTGTGTGTGCGTGTGTGTGTGTGCATCTGACCAAGTACATTAATCATAAAAGGTCTAACCCTCTCCTGTGTCCAATCCGGTGATGATTCTCTAGTGCAGCACCATGACAATGTTTAGACAGAGGAGGACATAATTATCTTTTTGTGTACTTTAATAAGGAGACATCCGAGTGTTCGGATGACAAGGGCACACGGACCGCAGAACTGGCGTACAATGATATTATCCCCTCCATTCCATGCAATTAAAACATAAATAATTAAATGCCACTAACTAACACAACTGGTATGCAAATTCAGTGATTTAGAGAGTTGAAGAACACAAGCATTTTTTTTTCCCCTGCAAATTGGGACCATTTAAAGTTGACCTTTGGAAATTTTATTTTGAATGCAATGCGATGGCGCTGTTCAATTTGAAGAGGTACTTATCTCAAAGTCAACATCTTACGTCTGTTTTCCTGACGCGCACTCGGTCGCCATATATTGGGCGGTAGCCTGGCAACCACAAGAGTAGCGCCGCACCAAATGGACGTGTTTGCAATATGACAGGCCTCGTGCACTCCTTACCGCTGACCCCGCCTGCCATTTTGTCTCTGTCCTGCGAAGGTGTCAGTGCTAAACGTTACCTTGTCTCAGCAGGTGTGCCTGGATGGAGGGCCCTGCCGCACGGAGGAGGTCGCCAACCCCGCACTGCCAGCCCCATTTATTTGAATAATGGGCCATTAGGACGGCAGGATGTCCAATGTTAAAGTAGGTGTATGTGGCTCCCGGATAAAAGACATAATTACCTGAGAGAGGGAGGATGTGCCGGTGCACACTCTTCCTCAGCTGGGGCTTCAGGGCTTCAAAATTGGCACGCACTCCTGCCATTAGGTGGCGACAGAGAGAAGACTAGGCGGTGAAGGCCTCGTCTGGGGCCCCTCCGGAGGTTGACACACACATACACAAACGCTGCCAGACTTGTGTTGCAAACGCGTTGTCGTTGTTCGGGTCAGCGGGGTCGCCAAGAAGGGGACCCCAAACTGGCAATCGGGGCAGATGTGTTGACGCTTGTGGATCGTTTGCAGCCTCCTTGTGGCTCTGGAAAGACCTTCCGGTGACGTACACCCGGAGGTGCTGAGACAAAACCACAGCTTGCTCCTCTTGCTTTGGGTTTTGTCGTCGATGTTTCGGCGTCCCCTTCCTTCTTGTATAACCTCCTAAGCTTTTATTTTTTAAACTTTCTGCGAGTAAAGACTCTTCTTGTTGGATTACATGGTGTCATGGCGAACGCCGAGTGGGTGATTTGTAAACCGTGGGCTCACTGAGAGACACAGAAGTTGTCCTTTTTGTTGGGCATCATGGCTGTTTTTTTTTTATCCTGCCTTTCATAATCCTGGTTCAAGAGAGCCCTCCCGTCGGTTGATAGAAATTTGGATGGGACCCATGTTTATGGTGGAGTGGTATTCATATGAACCAAAAAGATTGCCAATTAAAGATGGAGTCTTTATCATTTATTTGCCCTTGGGGGGTTTTATTCCCCAATTGTGATCACCTTATGAAAGCCTCCTTTCAGCGCACAGAATAGGGGCCCATTTTGATGACCTTCCCTAATGCATTTCCATCCCATCTTCCCCGCCTCAAAAAAAGTTTTCACCCCTCCACAAAACATGTTAATTGCTGTCTTGGACCGAGTATAAAGAGAATATGTATGCGTTAATTATCCAAATATATTGGCAACCCATCTGCAGAGAGCCACATTGAAATAACTAAATTGTGTTTTCTCCTCTTCGTCTTTTATTTTGGACACGTTAATCAAAAGGCTTCAGAAATGTGCAGATGGGTAATCCTTGTGTCCTTAAGGAGCAGCCCGGTTCAAGGTGAGTGTTCCATCGCCTTAGGCCCTTCTGCCGCTCGCCATTGTGTTGTGTGGTAGGTTACGTATCCTGAAGGGGTGTTCGCTCCACTTTCAACCAGGACTAGGTGCATCCAAGACACACATACGCACCCACAGAGAGACACACACACACACACACACACACACACACACACACACACACACACACACACACACACGTGCACGTAGATACACATTTGCACACACAATGACATGTGCGTGTACACGCACACTCACGTGCACAAATACACACATGTGCACGCATGCAGTGACAGCAAGGCTCGGTCTTCGGTGTCCGTCCACACCGGTCATTCGTGTAGAAATGACCGTTTCTTGAGCGATCTGGAGTTGAGAAGCCATCTATTTACCCACCGTTAAACGCCAGGTAACAAACTGTAGGATCAAACTTACGCCCCGGAGCTCAGAGAGATCTCCGTCCTTTCTTGGAACGCTGGGAATTCTGTGAGTTAACCGAGGCACGTCGGATCAGAACTGAGCTGGAATGAAACCTCCCGGTTTGCTCAGCAACATGTCAACCAGGACGGTCTTTGTCAGGCAAAGATGATTTGCTCATTACATTCTTCTACTCAGGCTGGATGTGCACACGGCTATTTTTGAATTTTAATTAGTTAACCTTAATCATTGAACGGCTAGGTGGGGTGGGGTGGGGGGGTAAATGAATGAAAAGTGTGCCTTGCACATTTGTACTGTATCAACATTGTTCCCTGACTTGTCATTATAGAAAATGAGTCATTATCAGGACACGCTTTCTCATCCTTTTCACTCACTGCTGTGTAATCTTACCCCGAGTAAAACAATTAGCAGATACCTTGAACAAAGCCTACGAGTGCTCTCTTACCTTCAAAGCTAGTTAGATACAGCACTCGAGACAGCTCAGTTGTGGTTTTTGATATATGTGCTCATAAAAAAGACATTTGCGTCATTGTCGCCCGGCTTGTTATGTCGGCTACCAACCCGGGCTGCTTAAACTCCGGAGCGGAAGCCGAAACAGAAGCTTCAGCTGCGGCTGCAGGGCCTCTGAAGTCCGCACAGACCAACTCACCTGCCGTCCAAGTACCATATTTGCTGGAGCTACGGCGAACCCTCCCTCCCTCCTTCTAAACTATCCGTGTTTGGATTCAATGCTGGCCAAAGGAAGCTGCAGAAATTCTGCACAGTGTCGAGATTATTCCTTTATAAACATTTGATGATGATGATTTTGATTTTGAGATACTTTATTGATCGCCGTGGGGAAATGACGCTCTGCATTTAACCCATCCTAGCTGTGTAGCTAGGAGCAGTGGGCAGTCGCCATGCAGCGCCCGGGGACCAACTCCATCCAGTTCGTCTTGCCATGCCTCGGTCAGGGGCACAGACAGGGGGAGTATTAACCCTAACACGCATGTCTTTTTTTTATGGTGGGGGAAACCGGAGCACCCGGAGAAAACCCACTCAGACACGGGGAGAACATGCAAACTCCACACGGAGGACAACCTGGGATGACGCCCAACGTAGGACAACCCCGGGGTTCGAACCCAGGACCCTCTTGTTGTGAGGTGACAGCAGTAACCACTGTGCCACCGTGCCACCATGATGATGATGATGATGATGATGGATTACATTTATATAGCACTTTATCTAGATGCCCAAAGCACTTCACAGTGAAGGGGGTAACTCGCTTCAACCACCACCAATGTGTAGCACCCACCTGGTTGATGCATGGCTGACATTTTGCACCAGATCGCTCACCACACATCAGCTTGAGATGGAGAGGGAGGAATCACTGAGCCAATTCCATGGGGGGATGATTAGGTGGTCAGATGGCGAGAGCCAAGCTGGGAAGTGAGTCATCATACTGTTTGTTATGCAGCTCGTTAGAGATCGGGTCTGACAAGTCACATTGACCCATCATCAGTTTTAGGGAGAAATTAACCAAATCCAACAACTTTCCTGCAATATCTGCTCTTCTACATTTATCATATGCTGTCCATCCATCCATCCATTATCCAAACCGCTTCTCCTGCTCTCAGGGTCGCAGGGATGCTGGAGCCTATCCCAGCAGTCATTGGGCAGCAGGTGGGGAGACTCTCTGGACAGGCCCCCCCCCCACCACACACACACATTCACACCTAGGGACAATTTAGCACTGCCGATTCACCTGACCTACATGTCTGGACTGTGGGAGGAAACCGGAGCCCCCGGAGGAAACCCACGCAGACATGGAGAGAACATGCAAACTCCACACAGAGGACGACCTGGAACTACCCCCAAGGTTGGACTAGCCCAGGGCTCGACCCCAGGACCTTCTTGCTGTGAGGCGACCGAGCTAACCACTGCACCACCGTGCCGCCTATCATACGCTGTATATCTCTGAACTTCTTTGGTGCACAAATTGCCCGACTCACATAACAAATCTCTGCTAATCGGAGGAACCCACTTTGAAATGGTGAAATGAACTTTAACACAACAGTGAAACTGAATTTCCTCCAACTTTTGCTCCAGAAGTGACTTGCATGGGGAAAAGGGAAGGCTCTCTCTCCTATGGCCATCACCATGAAAATTGTAGTTTCCTATATTTGTCGCATAGTGTATCTTGTTGAATTACGCCGACGGCGCTGTCTGCAGGAGTCACAAGGAGTCATCGTACACCCTGGTGTGTGTCTGACTGTAGTTTTTACCCACCTGGTAAGGAGAGCAGGGTTTGAATGGGGGGGGGGGGACATCACTCGCAAGATGTATCTATCGGCAAGAGACAATTGCAGTGGAAAAGAAAAACTGTCCTTGAGATAAGGTCTCTCCGTTGCTGGATGTAGCAATAGAGAAAATAGAAGACATTTGGCTGCAGTCTTCTATACAAATATTGGGAATTACATTCTTCCCCTCGACTTGGCCAGGGACCTGTCGCTGAATGTAACTGTATAAATAAAAATCTCTTGCCAAGCTTTTGAGTTGTTCCTCAATAGCCGTCCAGTGAGGCTTGACTGAGGGCAAGGATATGCTCACCCACATAGAAAGGATGCGGCCTTCAGGATGTGACTCATTGTTTAAAAAAAATGGAGGAGGTCTTGAAACGATAAAGGTACCTATTCATGTCTTGGTCACTCCATTCTTCAAGTTCTCTCTTCTTCGTCCACATAGCTCATCCTGGAATCAATAGGCATGCAAAGATTGGCGTTCCCCCAGCCACCTTGAGAGACCATCAGGGTCCTTCTAGGTTTTCTTTTTTTTTTGCTGTGACAATCCTGCCGCTCTTCAGTTACGGTTTCATTTACCACGCGATTTCCTTCTCCGCCTCTTTCAAAGACCTCAACAACGGAGAGCGCATCGTTGGCGAGCTGGTCGTGACTATGACTTGATACCTCTCCTACGCTTTCACCTCGATCGAACCGAATACCGGCCGGACGGCCGGACGGCCTTATCGCTTATCACAGCCAAATGCAACCGCACTGTTTTTCCTCCACACACTCCGGCTATCGAACCCGGCCAGGGGGAAAACGGCTCCGGAGATACAGATCTGATCCCCCGCACGACCGTTGGCGGACGCTGGTTCCCAGCTTTCCCATTTTAATGCTGCAGCAGCTGCCTTTACATATCTTGCACCTGCATCAGCGGCGATGCATCCTTCACAGCAGTTGGCTCTCCGAATAGTGAACGAGTCGAACGCCGCCCGGAAAAAAATAGCTAAAGGAAATTTGAAATAAGCAATAGCTTATCATCGGGGGTTTGAAGTGCACAGCTTTTGAGGCTTGTGACCTTGAGCGGGACATTTGTTTCTGGAGCCGTATGCCACACGCGTGCTCCAATGATCATTTCCTCGGCTCGGTTGCTTTGGGGTTGTTGGCCTCTGTGGCGCAGGCTGCGATGCAAGGCCTCAGACTGTCCTTGCGCTGGATTGCTTCGCACTAGCCAAGAGGTATTCGAGCCTCGGCGTTCACGTCAAGTAACGCACACAAAAACACTCGTGCTAATCCCCCAACTCTGATATTTTGATGGAAATACCAGACATTTCATGGCTCCTCTAATGGAAACGTTTTACTTTGCAAACAGCCCTACTACAGACCGGTGCCTCGCCTCCGGTGCCTCGCTCGCCTCCACCACAGGTGGGCACCTTGGCCGGGCGGAGACGTCAAGGCGATGGATGCTGCACCCCTGCCGTTCCCAACGCATCACCGGCCCACCGGCGGAGACGACGACACTCACTAGTGTGCACAATCGGACATTTTGTTGGAAAACAACACTCCTCTACTACTTCACTGCGCCTTTATTGGAGGGTGACAGACATCTTTGTATCCATCTCGACACCCAAGAGCTTGTTACTTAACGCTAAACCTCCCCCCCCCCCCCAAGTGCATGCAAAAAAAACAAAAAACGCCGAGCTTTTGAAAAGGGGCTGCTATGACTAGCTATCATCATGTATATGAACCTCTTTTCCATTAGGAGTCCCAGTCATGTGAACGAGCACTCAGGTTTAATTAAACTTTTTCTTTTTTTTTCTTTTACTGCGGAGCGTATCTTCCATGAAAATCAACCCGCTCCCCCCCCCCCCCCCCCCCTCCGGCATTTGTGTGTTGAGCATCTCTGCCTCTCTGGGCTCCGCTGGAGTGGGCCGGTACATTAAAACTTGAACTGATTGATCTGAGAATGGCGTGCCATCAGTGTCCTCGCGCGGCAGTTTTGACTACGTCTCAAGTAGCTCAGTCATCAAGCTTTAGGCCCCCGGATTGATAATAGCTTGACCGGTAGAGTCTATCTTACCCATCCTTTTGCTCGGGGGCTTGTGTTTGGCCCTCGGAGCACCTCTCATGTAACACAAGAGTATTCACCGAGCGGGCCGCTGAGTGGAAGGCTTTCTCACTTGTCAGAGCCTCATGAATACATTCCAACTCTAAATAACTACTTTGGCTTAATGGGGAATTTCAAATGAGGTATGAGGCCAATTTATTTATTTGTATTCCTCGAGTCTTAGCAGTACTCTTGAACACGGCGATAGCGGCGAGGATAATCTCCGTCTTTCATCGGCAAAGTGGCTCCGCACAAAACCCATCGGCCGTGTATTCTCTATTGATTGATGGTGGCTCCTGCGCCACTAGGCAACACCATTATTACCATACATAGATGCCAGACTGCCCACAATAAAATCATTTTGCCTCCATTCAAGTTGTCCACCCCCGAGGTGTCATTATAGCACAACTGCTGTTTGCTTCATAATATTTTTTCCCTCAACAATTACTGGCACTCCCTGTCATCATCTTTACACCAACTAGATACAAATAGCCCCTTTTCCACCGTGTGTGAGTGCATGCAACAGGTGTGTGAGGGGATGTGTTGCAAGAGGCAGCCGCACCGAATTCAAACCAGCGTCGAAATAAATATGAGAACACATCGAGGTTGTGAAGTTATTTCTCCATTATTTCTTGCAGTGTAGTCCTGCAAATCAGCAGAAACCTACTCCACCGCAGAACTGGAGAAGCACATTTTGAGTTTGATGTTGACGCACACATGCATGCACACACACACATGCATGCACACACACATGTATATGGTGCCATAAAAGCTTTGCAAGTGCATTATTTATTATTTTTGCTCTGCTGTTGCATTGGATTAACATTCAGATCTGTTATGCAATGGACACGTGTTTTATACAGAGGACCTAATTGCAGTTTTGGAGTTGAAATTGAGGCGATTCAGATGAAGGAGGCAAATCTTCACATCTTGGCTTATCAATAAAACGTCTTGTGACTGGTTGATGTTGTTGTTGTTGTGACTGTTTTTAAGCTTTCATTTGATTTTAAAATCGAGATCCAGTTTAAAGTGAATGGCGAATTACATTAGCCTGGTAGGATAGCTTCATTTTAAAATTTAATAAAATTCTCTGTCACATTATGATGATGATGAGTATTTTATCATCATCATCATCATCATTATTATTATTATTATTATTATTTATTATTGTTGTTATTGTAATTTTATTATATTATTATTATGATTACTATTATTATTACTGTTTTTGTTAAGTTTACAGTGATTTTTTCCCCCTTAGATTTCCTGGGAGATTGTTTGCTCCATCAATCAATCAATCAATCAATCAATCAATCAATCAATCAATCAATCAAGTTGCGTTTTATATAGGGCTCGTGAGTTGTTTGTTTTGATTTTAGTTTAGTTGTCCATGATGACTTAATTTGTTGATGTGTTTCGTCAAGGTACATAATTACATCTTCTCTTCTCACCATCCTTTTAGATGGAGTTATATATGGAGTATATATATGGAGTATATATATATATATACACACACACACACACACACACACATACACACGCATATTGTGTGTTAGTAGTAGTGAGCGTGGAGGAAGATGAATGGCTCTGACCTTGGTTATCAATCATTGCATCAGGGTATCTAGTGTAAACGGGGCTGTCGTGTGGGCAACATGCCGCATCTGCTCTCTGGATCATGTTGCTTCTTGGTTACCAAGCGATTTATTAGAGAGCCCCGCGTGGGGAATAATAGGCCGCGGTGTAAAGAACAACCAACACCTCCTCCAGGAGCACGCCATTACCCCCCACCCCCACCCCAACCAGGCGGCTGTAATATTTTTATACACCTATCTAATGTATATACTCCAAGCATTTTCACGTGTCGCAGAAGAAGAAGAAGGGAGAGAAGGGGGGGGGGGGAGAAAAAAAAGGCAGAGGCGCGAAAGAGGAGAAGAGAACTCGGTGGCCGGGCTAAAAGCCCCGTGCAGAGGGAGACCGTGTTTGCACTCATGACCAATTTATTGCCGATGAACATATGGCCAATATTTTGTCTGGCGTCATAGCGGGGGGGGGGGAGAGGAGGAGGGGGGGGAACAAACACGGTGCCATGTCAGCGAGTCAGCAGGAGCCCAGCCACTTGGCCAGCTATGCAAACGCACTTGGACAATATGAGAAGAGGAGCACTTGCTTTCTGCGTATATAACCCGCATCAGGCTTATCTCTGCACGCACTCCTGACTCCCATTTGGAGATATTTCATTAGCTCGCCGTGCCGTCTGTCTGACCGCTGCCTGCGCATCCAGCCCCCCTGCACGTCCTAGGTAAGCGCAGCAACACACGCTCGTGCGTCCGTTTCAGCGTTACCGGCTTGCAGTAACACCTCCGTTTCTCTCCCCCCCCCCCCTCCCCGTTGTTGTAGGCTCCTTACTAAAGGTGGCTCACCTCTCTCTGCTTTTGCTCGTCCTGATCTGTGAATAGTTTTAAATCGAAAAAAAAAACCGTAGCCTTGCATGCACACACACACACACACACACACACACACATATATATATATATATGTGTGTGTGTGTGTGTGTGTGTGTGCCTTTACTGGGATGGTTATTTACACCACCACACGTGGAGGTGGTGTGTGGGCACTTTTTGGCCTAAACCATCACATCCAGGTTGACTCGACTGTAAACGGAACAAAATTAATATCCCAATTAATATCCTCCGCTGTTTGGAAATGAAACGAGCGAAACACAACCCATCCATGATTTATACACGCGCAGGGATTGCTCGCGTGTTTTGTGTTGTTTGTTTTGTTGTTTTTTTTTGTTCACCAAACGCCTTAATAAATAACACTTTATTATTATTATTATATACCACAGTGTGGAGGCCGGCTCTGCTAAAACTAGTCACGCTAGTTATCCCGCTAGCATGTGGTTGGATGCACGGGGAATAAAAAAAAAGAAAAGAAAAAAAAGAAAGAAGGATTTAAGGTTATCGTTACCATGGTGAAAACGACGTTTGCTTTTCTTTTTTTTAGTCCCCCCCCCCCTCTTTAGTCAGCCTTCG